>NC_089820.1:64508980-64553980 GCF_029633855.1 Hoplias malabaricus
TTTCTCTCTCTCTCTCTCACCCTACACAACATTTCAGGGAGCTGTTTTTAATGGGGGCATCAGGCTGGTAACCATTACCGCCCGCACCGGCCTCACTGTAAAACAGACGGAAATAACCCAGCGCTCACTGCAGCTGCTCATTATTCACGTGTTTCAGGGCCTGGATTTAAGGCAGAAGTTTGGGTCCATTGCCATTGACCAGATTTAAAAGCACCTAGCGGAAGCGGCTGGTGTTATTTAAAGATGTGTTTCTGCATCAAGGCCTGCAGCCACAGTATTTACTGAATAACCTCTTCCTACAGAGGGAATCTGTTTCTTTGAGTGCAGAGGTGCTTAGAATTGTATTTGAGTGACAAAGTAAAAGTAGTGTGTAATTACAGTGAATAATTTATATACAGCACTGTGCACCACAGTGCATCAATCCCCTAAACCACACCAGCCACTAATTTCCTGTCGATCCTCAGCTGTTCTTGCTTTATTCCTTCCTTCCTTTATTCCTCAGATCGTCGGCAGAGTCAATGCTGACCCAGACTACTTGCCCCGAGCTATGGACTTCGGCCTGAACGTGAAGGGGTTTCTGGAACACTATTACCCCTCAGACTGCCCCCTCTCCTTCTTCCCCATGGCTGTGCTGTGCTGCGACCTGGATGCAGAGAAACGGTGAGAGTGTTATTGTGAAAGTGAACAATACAGAAAGCCTCTGATATGTCAAACTAGTTATTGGTGCGTAGACTTTAAGAAAGTCTTAAAAATCAAGGCGAAAGAAGTCTCAAAACCTAGTTTTCAAAGATATATTTCAGTAAACAATAAACTCGTTCTGTTTCGAATCCCTGAGACACTGACAGCACTTCTCTCTCCCAGACCTTCATTTGTGAAGCTGGAGGAATGGCTGGAGAACCTGAAGATGCACTTAGAAATGCGTCTCCCTCTGGTGTCGGAGCTTGAAAGCGTCCACAGAGAGTTCTGGCAGAAGAACCCCGCCCTGTGAGAACCGGCTTCCCACTCACAGAGAGCAGCCTGAGTAAACGCTCAGCGCAGAAGATCGCCATCTTCTTCAGATCCCGTCGGTGTAAGGCGGGGAGCTTTGGGGCGCTGGTCCACTGCAAGCTGCAAGAGGTCCAGGAGAAGTTTCAGCTTCCTCTGGCGGTGGAATTCCGGAGGATGTTTCCGAATGCAAAACCATTGACCTTTTCCTGAGAGCCAGGATCATTCCTCCACCATCGCTTTCTCCGCCTCTGTGTCTGATCGCTGTCCTCTGGATCTTCCATTGTGTACTTTGTGAACTTGAACCGAACTCAGTGGAGGGTCAGCTAATTTCCACCTACTTTCCATCGACACGGGCCGTTCCAGGCCTGGTGTTTTGTGTGTGTGATGTTTACAGGTGTTTCCTCAGCTTGATTTAGCATTGATCTAACTTCTACTCAATCTGTGTGGCTTCAAAATGCTAACAGGGTGCGTTTAACAGGGCGTTGTAAGTATACACATCAAACACGAGCGATTAAAGCGTAGTGCATATTTGTAGATGTTCTGTTTCTCCTTCCGCTGCTTATTGTTTTACCCTCAACACAGTGGCACCGGTTATGGGTCGAAGGCGATTCCCTCTGAGGTCACTGCCTTGCCTTTCTTTATCTATCAATCCGTGTAGCGTCGACAATTTCTGTCCTTATGGTACGCTCTGTAGAGCTTGGTACAGTTTCCTCCCTCCCCATTGTCTGCCTGTGCGCTTGATTAAGGAGAATCTGGCCCAAAATGACGTGTAAATAGCTAATGATGTGACATATTGTAAATGTTTTAGATATTATATATGTACAGACATTATTTTGTATACTGTTATGACATTGCCATATTTTTAATTGGGCTAGGCGTCAAATTGAAGGACTGGTCCGTTTCACCCGAGAGACTTCCTTTCCACGCGAAGGAGGTGTGTGTCCCGAGAGCTACAGCAGGGTCTTTATGTTTTCAGAAAGTTTTCATTGCTCAGCAACTTGAGTTTCTTTAATCATGGCCTGAGCAGGAAGACGTATAACCACACACTCAAATATTCTCTGTGCAGTGTTGGTGCACTCCATCCCGACCCGTTGGATCCCTGAAGCTGTGTGTCATTCTGTAGTGAGCACTACTTTTACTACAGCTGCAGTTATGTGCTGAATATTTCCCACGCTGATATGTTTTGTCTTCACACGTCACGTCAGAGTTACAGGGCCGTTTTGCATCGATACTACATCTGTGCTATGAGCCAGCGAACACAAGCCCAGCTACTCAAACTACAGCCTGCAACCAGAACCTCTCAACTCCTGCAGTGGGCCAGGGTTCCTGGCATGTGTTGGGTGTTTTGGTGAGGTTGTAGTCTCTATGTACAGGGCTAGACATCGGCGGTCAGAGGGAAAAGGCAAAACGTTTCGCGTCCGGGCTGGTTCTGAAAGCGCTGTAGATTCTCCCCTCACAGAAAAACACAGCTGAGACCCAGAGGTCAGTGGCAGGTTTGCTGTCCAGTGGGAACTGGCCTTTACAGAGTCACCGTTGTTCTCTCAGATCAAAGATCTGCCCCTTGCTGAAAGCAAAGGAATATTGTGTATTTTGTTTATCCATTTTTTTTGTTATTATTCCTTTGGGAAGCTAAGTCATAGAGAGTGGTTTGATGTGAAATGCTCTGCAGGAACTTACTGACTCAGGATCAGTCACAGTGAAAGAGAAACCTGACATCACACCACTCTGATTGGCTTTGTTTGAATGTAAAATCTCAGCACACACTGATTCAGGATTAAATTAAAGAACTCATGAAGCCAACATTAGCACAGCCTTCTCTCTCTTTCTCCTCAGAGCTGACGACAGCAGGCAGTAAACACACAGACATCTGCCCATTTACTTAAGTTATTTTTTTCTATATTTTTAAAATGTTAAATGAATAGAAATGAAGTAAAATGTGCCAAAAATGGCATTTTTAAGTTTGTCCCCCACCCCCCCTGCTCCCCCCCCCGCACCCCCAAACGGGTGCCCAAACTTTTGCACATAACTGTATTCCTTTAAAAATGCAAAAGAGCCCAAAGCCACCTCCCTGTGTCTCACTCCTGTGCAGCTCCCTGAAGGAGAATGTGGTGTTTACACAAAGCTGCTGGCTGTAAATATGTATGCCTACTTCTGTCTCTCTCGCTCTCCTCCTGTGATGGGGGTGGAGTCTTGGCTAGGTGTGAGTTCCTGGTAACTGGGCAAACCTGCTGTTACTGTGGGAGTAAACACAAAGAGGACTGCGAAGAAAAATGTGTACAGACAGTGGTCACGAGCCAAGAGAGAGAAAAAAAACAAACAACAGGAAAAAATGAAAAAAAAATTTAAAAAGACACAGCATCTTGTTTTTTTGTATAAAACCACTGTAATCTTTTTTGTAAAGACTTTCAAATTTTATTTGCACTAAATGATAAAATACTCGTTCTTTTCCTCTCGGGGGTCGAGTAGAAACTGACGCTGCGCTGATTCTTATTCGAATGCAAGTCACTGATGGAGCCTTCCGTGAGAAGTTCGGCCTGGAGACAGCTCTCCTCTGAGCAGCAAACCTGAGCGGGAAATTCCTGAAATTCCTGGGTTCAAGCTTTAGCCGCCGCTTCTTATCGACTGCACGTAAACTCCCATTGTTCTCCATCACAGTTTCTCCCTTCGGTTTTCTAGTATTTTACACTAAAACTTGAATCCTCTTCCAGCGTCTGCAGCTGTTGAAGGGAGACGCTGCACACACACGTTGCTTTAGTCGGCCAGGCGCGCTCGTATAAGATGTGAGAGAAAGCCATATTTTTCCTGGTGAGGGAAAACCACATTTGCATTTATGAGTTATAGGTTTTAATGCGTTTATAAAGAAATAATCAGGCTCCATTCATGCAGTGTTTTGCCGTATTTCAGATCTGAGATGACCTCGTCAGGATTTATCTGATTTTAAAGATTTGAAAGCTCAGTAACAGTTCTGTTGGTTTGGTGCCGATAGATTTATCCTTACTGCTACGAATGTGTAGAAGGGTCTGTTTTTATTGTAAAAGGTGGTGCTGTGTATCCACAGCTGTTCTAAGAGCCCTATTAATTTGTAAATAGCAATCGGCCTCAACAGATTAAATGAATTGTTTGTTTATTTGAGCATGTATTAAGCTCCGCCCACCGAAAATACACTTCCCGTACTGGAATGTGGCCCAGCAGCTCATGAACATACCCCTGCGCACTAGTGTGCTGCTTTGTGTAGGTCTCTGCACAGGCACCGCTTAATGTTAATAATAACTTAGTGTTTATTTCCTTTTGCTACAAAGTTAGACACATTTGGCTAATACCGTTTTTTATGACAACGATGTCAGTAAATACACAACGCTGAGCGTTTCCTCTCCCCGGGTTTGCTCCTCAGCGGTCAGGCCCAGGCCCGTCTGCTGCCTAAAGAGAGATCCTTTGTGAAAGAAGTTCTGTTTTCTAACGACTGCTTCATTACACCACGTCATGTTCACAGTCTCATTGGACGCTCAGCACTTAACCTTCCTCATGGCGTCTGTGTGTGGGGGGAAAACAGCTGGATGTTAGTGTCCCATGTCGTACATATATCTCCAGGTGGCACTGCGCTATAATAACCATTTCATTTTGAATCCATGGCATGAATTTTGACGTTTTTCACCTTTCCCTATCTACAGTTAAAACAATCGCAAGCATGGCGACTGCGTGAGCTCATTTCGTCTGTGAACGCTGCAGCAGTCCCTCTTTGCAAAGGATCATTTTTACCTCTGAATATTGCTGTGCCTTTGTTTGAAGCTAGCCTTGCCAACGACTCGTAGTATTTTGAGCAGGTTTCTCTTTCTCTCTCTCTATTTTTTGTTTTTAAACTGTACGCCTGATTGATTTTATATCACCTCTGATCTGTTGAAATGAGAGATCCTCATGTTCTATATATTTATAAACTGTGTTATCCTCCATATCTCCATTGTCTGGTTTTAGGTTCCTATCTTTTTTGTGTGTGTTGTTTTATTTAATATTTTTTACACAAGCTGTGAAAAGAGAAAAAAAGACATTTCTGCACTTTAAATTCTGGCCGTGAAAATATTGAGAATCCAAGAAATCAACTATATTTGGTTGCAGCTGGAATAAAATTGCCGCTCCTTAACAGTTCGGTGTCTGCCATGTGTTTTTATTTACTGCACCACAGCAGGACTATACTAACATATATATACAACAGCATTGGACTGTGGAGATGTGGACATGCATCTACCTTTACCACCTACTGTTATGCAGGTTAAAGCCATCAAACTCTTACAGCAATGTCCTGTACATCTAGTATAAACCCTTCTCAGAACCTGTGGAACCTGTTACGGCGGTGAACAGAGACAAAATCCCTGTTAATGCTCTTAATTTTACAAGAAATGTTGAGGGGGAGAGTGAGAGCTGTTCTTTGGACTGAAAGCAGGGCAGATTCTGACCCGGTTACAGGCTGTTCTCTGTGGAGATGACAAACACATTACTGTGAAGTCTGATGTATTTGACCAGACTCAGCACAGATTATGTAACAGGACAGAAACAGTCCATGAACATGAACGCACAAATCTGCCACCGGCCCATTCCTGTAAGTACAGTACCCATACCCATAACTAACCCTGGAGGAGGGAGTGTAATAAAGAAGGTAAATATATGAAGAGGTCACAACAGTGTTTGTTTCTCTTTCTCTCCACTCTTGTGCGATCGGAGCCAGGTTTCTCACCCACTGGGCTGTGGACCACAAGGCGGACTTAATGTCACCACTTTGTAAGAAATGTCAGTGTGTGATTGCACCAGACTTAACCCACAGAGATGACGTGGGTGTAAAGTTGAACTGATCCACAATTAATAAACAAATCGTTCTTTTGCACCTGAACTCACTGAATTAAATTAATTTAAAACAAAAAGTTGGAGGGCGGCACGGTGGTGCAGCAGGTTAGTGTCACAGTCACACAGCTCCAGGGACCTGGAGGTTCTGGGTTCAATTCCCGCTTCAGGTGACTGTCTGTGAGGAGTGTGGTGTGTTCTCCCTGTGTCTGCGTGGGTTTCCTCCGGGTGACTGTCTGTGAGGAGTGTGGTGTGTTCTCTCTGTGTCTGCGTGGGTTTCCTCCGGGTGACTGTCTGTGAGGAGTGTGGTGTGTTCTCCCTGTGTCTGCGTGGGTTTCCTCCCACAGTCCAAAAACACATTGGTAGGTGGATTGGTGACTCAAAAGTGTCCGTAGGTGTGAGTGTGTGAGTGAATGTGTGTGTGTTGCCCTGTGAAGGACTGGCGCCCCCTCCAGGGTGTATTCTCGCCTTGCGCCCAATGATTCCAGGTAGGCTCTGGACCCACCGCGACCCTGAACTGGATAAGGGTTACAGACAATGAATGAATGAATGAAAAAAAGTTAGATTAAAAGTTTCTGCAGCGTATATGTCAGTTCTGTTATCAATATTCCATGTATCAATGTGAATTTAAATCTGCACCCTAAATTTCCAGGTTTTGAGCCTTGTGTCCTTTATGAGACATGGCACATGAAATTTTTAATGGAATATAATTGATGTCATATCATGACTGTCCAAAGAAAAATATGTATCTCCAAAATAGTAACTTTACAGGAGAAGAAAAAACCTTCTTATCTTTTAGTGGACGTCAGTGTTAAATGATTTTATTCAGAGTAATATTGGACCATTTCTATTGGTTCATTCATTAAGACATTTTCACACAGTGTGAAGGACAGCTGCTGTGTTCAAATGACGTAGTTAACTAAACCTCCACAACCGTGTATCTCCTTGTTTTTAATTGGACAGTGATGATTTATAATTTATGTTTTTTTGAAACTCAGGATGTCCTCAGGTCTAAATCACTCTCTAGTTTTTCTAATGAGAAGGACGTGTGTTTTGGATACACATGGATAATAACAACCCCTCCCCACTTTAGTGAAACATCTGTGACGCTTATTTGATAAATACCTTACAGCGGATGCTAATCCAATAAATCAGGCTTAGCTGCACTTTCTAAAGATACACATCCACCTTCAGCTACAAGACAAATTTATTTAAAATGGAAAACTATTTTAATACAAACCCTACAACAATTATCCATAAAGTACCCTTAGTAATGTTCCTTTGTTAATAACACGCTGCTTCTCAAATGGACACATCCATAACACTGCAAACATTCATTCATTCATTCATTCAACCACGCAGACACAGAGAGAACACACCACACTCCTCACAGACAGTCACCCGGAGGAAACCCACGCAGACACAGAGAGAACACACCACACTCCTCACAGACAGTCACCCGGAGGAAACCCACGCAGACACAGGGAGAACACACCACACTCCTCACAGACAGTCACCTGGAGGAAACCCACGCAGACACAGAGAGAACACACCACACTCCTCACAGACAGTCACCCGGAGGAAACCCACGCAAACCTCAGAGAGAACACACCACACTCCTCACAGACAGTCACCCGGAGGAAACCCACGCAGACACAGGGAGAACACACCACACTCCTCACAGACAGTCACCCGGAGGAAACCCACGCAAACCTCAGAGAGAACACACCACACTCCTCACAGACAGTCACCCGGAGGAAACCCACGCGGACACAGGGAGAACACACCACACTCCTCACAGACAGTCACCCGGAGGAAACCCACACAGACACAGGGAGAACACACCACACTCCTCACAGACAGTCACCCGGAGGAAACCCACGTGGACACAGGGAGAACACACCACACTGACAGTCACCCGGAGGAAACCCTTCTCACAGACAGTCACCCGGAGGAAACCCACACAGACACAGGGAGAACACACCACACTCCTCACAGACAGTCACCCGGAGGAAACCCACGCAGACACAGAGAGAACACACCACACTCCTCACGGACAGTCACCCGGAGGAAACCCACGCAGACACAGAGAGAACACACCACACTCCTCACAGACAGTCACCCGGAGCAGGAATCGAACCCACAACCTCCAGGATCCTGGAGCTGTGTGACTGTGACACCTACCTGCTGCACCACTGTCCCCCCCCCTACAAACATAATACTGTACACTCTGTACACTGTGACATCGACTCAATCTCGTCCTGATGGACTCCCTGTGCCTCGCCGTTAAAGACTAAAGATAAACAAGAAGAAACCAAAAAACCGATGAAAATAATGAAAATATTTTATAAAAGTGTTTAATGTATAAACTTATACCAGCTGTTTTTAAATAGAGAACATTTACATTTATAAGTATTTGTTCCTAATCTTGCCCTGTTTTGGACTAGCTGCAAAGTGTTTAAATAAATAAATAAACACTGCGCGTGCCATGTGCGGTTTGTTTTTGTCTGGGCGGTTGGGGGCGGGGCTGAGCTTTAAGCGCGCCCCCGAGTCTGCGCGCTCTCATTCAGCACTAAATCCCCGCATAGAGCACACACACGCGCGAGCGCGCGCACACAGAGAGAGAGAAGCAGAGAGAGAGAGGGAGAAGCAGAGAGAGAGAAGCAGAGAGAGAGAGAGAGAATCAGAGAGAGAGAGAGAGAGAATCAGAGAGAGAGAGAAGCAAACAGAGAGAGAGAGAAGCAAACAGAGAAAGAGAGAAGCAGAGAGAGAGAGAGAAGCAGAGAGAGAAGCAAACAGAGAGAGAGAGAAGCAGAGAGAGAGGGAGAAGCAGAGAGAGAGAGAAGCAAAGAGAGAGAGAGAGAGAAGCAAAGAGAGAGAGAGAGAAGCAGAGAGAGAGAGAGAAGCAGAGAGAGAAGCAAACAGAGAGAGAGAGAAGCAGAGAGAGAGGGAGAAGCAGAGAGAGAGAGAAGCAAAGAGAGAGAGAGAGAAGCAAACAGAGAGAGAGAGAGAGAAGCAAACAGAGAGAGAGCGGAATTTCTCTCCAGTCGACCCAGAGGAGCTGAGGCCGATACCATGGAGAACTCCTCCGTCAGCGGCAGGTTCAGGACCGCGATTTTCAACCACGGTGAGTCTCTACATTTCTAGGCGGGATGCGGAGACCTGCCGCTGAGGCTTCGCTTCTTCGCTGTTCTTCTGAATTCCACCTTAAATGCGCTACTAAACTGGTTAAATGCGAGTGAAGTGCCCTTGAACCTATTTTTTGGTTGTTTCTCTGCACCTTCAGGAATGTAGCGGCGGGTGAATGTAGGTTAGGCATCATTTAAGGTGGAAAGGAGAGTTATTGTTGGAAGTCAGCGCTGAGGGGTAAAGGTGGAGGCTGGGTTCGGTGGAAAAGGTGAAAACAGTGCTGCAGAGGAGAGAGGAGAGTGAGAAACTTTTCACAGGGGACAGGAACCGAGGGTCGGTCTCTCGTGGACCAGTGATGAGGGACACTCTGACAGGTCTGGTTCTAGTGAACTGTTGAGTAGGTTCAAGATGGACATGGGTTCCAGGGGCTGGTATCTGAGCTATTATATTGGTCCACATGGGTCAAGACTGGGTGGTCTTCATTTATAGTGCTTTGCCACTGCAGGGTCTCTACTCGACTCTACTCGGCTCTTTTGTTTTTCGATGGTGTACATTTGGTCCTGGTCCTGGAACCGGGTTCTTTTTTACTCCCTGCTCTCAAGTGGATCAGAGCGAGACGAGTAAGGACTAAACCATGACATGTAAACCTTGCATAGTACTGATTGGCTACAGAGTCATCACTCCATGCCACGCATTTCAAAAGTCCAGCACCAACTTGCCATCTGTAAAATCTCCTGCTACAGCAGCTTGTAAAATTACACTGTGGATGTTTCATGAGGTTCAAGCGCTCCTTGGATTGGTGCCCGATGAAAGAATCCAGCAAGAGCTGGACACCGCAACAAGGAAGGAACAAACTCTACTGATCTGTCTGAACTGATGACGGAGCTGTGTTCAGTCCCAAACAACAACAACACGTAAATATAAGATGAGTAAACAACGTTAACCTTACCGCCGCCGTTCTTGTGGTGTCCAAAGCCCACTGTTCCCCTTAGAGACAAGGTTTCGAGACGACACCCGATACTTTTCAGGTGGAAGCTGTAGGAGTAGAAAACCAGTCAGGGACCAAACAGAGGGTTTGGAAGAGGTTGAGTCTTCAGTGTCCAGTCCTGAAGGACCCTGTGTTAAACCTGTCCTGGTCACTGTAGAGAGACTCCACAAGGATGACTCACAGCTAATGACTGACATCATAAACAAAGGCAGAGTTCTGGAGATCTACGGTTCACAGCAAAACAATCTCCTCTCCTTTGTGTTCATTTTAAACTTCTGCATCTTTAGCTGGTTGGTGGCTGAAGTTGAACTTGTTTGTAAGCTTTTATTCACGGTTTGAATTACCACAGAAACTCATTTGTAAATCCAGCTGTTTACTTTCATGCAGTTAGTGCTCTCCTGATTTTGGAGTCTGTTCAACATTGAGTAAAACATCTGAAACTGCAAAAATGTACAGAGCCAGGGCTGTGTACAAACACCTGAGCTTTTTCCAGCACAAAGTGAAGTGCAGCGAATGTTGGATTAAGAATTTGAACATCACCTTTCATCCTTTAATTATGCAGAAAATAAGATTAACCTCTGGAACTTAAGCGTGTGTATTCTTATTCTTTCAGCCTGACTTTAAAACCCCGTACCAGGGCTGTAAACTTTGAGGTCCAGTTGTTAAAATGTTCTCCGAGTGAAGGTCCAGACCTCAGAATCTGTACTTGGCCTCCTAGTGGCCCTTCACATTGCTACTCCTTATTAACACACCGCTGTCTTCACTCTCCCATCCCTCTCTCCCTGTCTCGTTTAAACTGACCACGCTGTCCTCACTTTCCCGTCCCTCTGTCTCTCTCTAAAGAACTGACCAAGCTGTCCTTAGTCTCTCATCGCTCGGTCCCTGTAATGAACTGACCAAGCTGTCCTCACTGTTCGTCCCTCTGTCTCTCTCTAGTGAACTGTCCATGCAGGGGCAGTGAGGCACAATAAAGGACAGGTTGTAAAGCAAAGACATATCCAGCGCTGCTTGATTGCAGCCTCCTGCGTTACAGCACAGTCCACTTCTTCCTGTTGGTGGTTGTGAAAGGAATAGCCTCTCGTTCTGGACTAAATATAGAACAGCGCAGAACTTTTTATGAAGGAGAGAAGTAGAGCAGTAAGCCGCTGAGAGACAGTTCCCAGCGGAGATCCAGAAAAAGCCAATGCCCTGATCTCTCATAGTTTTGCGTTAGCTCTATGGACGCCGCATTCTTGAACGGTGCTTTTTTACGTTTGAGTTTTTTTGGAAATGTTTTACTGAGCACTCGAAGTGGCCCAAACATCCGCAACATCGTGTGAAGTGGAAAATATGTACAGCACAGGTCTCACAAGATAAAATAAATTCAACACTGATTCAGCTCTGTGGACAGTTAAACTAGGCTTTTCTGGGTTAGGTTTTTAGACCAAATGTCAGGTTAAAATTCCACTAGTCCTTCCACCACGATTAAAGCATAAATAGAAGCAAAATTGCCCAATATATGGTTCTGTTGAAACTATTCCTAACAGATCTGTCCACATCAGCGCTGATAGAACGAGATGTCCAACTCTAAAAGGTTTGACATGACGTTGAGCGGTCATGAAGACACTCTGTGATTCCTGACACATTGTTTATTGCTAATTTTGAGATAAAGGTAGTGTTGGTGTGTCCGACATGGGGCGCTGTGCCTATGGTCTATGTGGATCCCAATGCCTGGGTGCAGTGTGGGGGACGTTGTACTGAATTAACAGCGCAGTCATTAAAATGAGACATAAAACCATGGTCCTGGGGTGTCCTAAAGACACAGGGGGCAGTTCCAAGAACAGAGTTGGGCTCTATGTGTCCCTGATGTCCTAAATCTGCCCCTGTAGTCCCTCTCTCTATCCAGGTGGAGATGGAGGCCACTCTTTAATGTCCCAAACGTATTCTGGGGTCAAGGACAAGGACATATTGGGGTCTAGCTGTAGAAGTGGAACTATAATTTATGAATCATTTCCCACTGATGTATCTTTGTCCATCAAAGCTCAGAAGACATGAGCTGTGTCCCAGTTGTGCAGTTAGTACGGATTCTAACTAGTGTGTGAAGTGTGTAGTGTGTAGGATAGTGTCAAAGTGTGAAAGTTAAATATAGTATAACATAAATAAATCCCCTGTGGACACTTAGGAACAGTGGAGTTTTGGGGACGGTAACGATGAACACTGTCCCACAATCAAACTGAAACAGAAATGGAAGAACTTCTCACATCTAGAAAACATGTGGCTCTATCTCCCTACATAGTGCACTATGTTAGAAAGAGGGACGTGTAGCTTATATGTAACACAAATTTTTTAAATTATCTGATGTGCGTTCCACCATTTTTGTGCAGAATTTGGGGCATCACGGTGGCTTAGTGGTGAGCACGTTCACCTCCCAGCGCTGGGATCTCGGGTTCAAGTCCCATCTGGGTGGAGTTTCCATGTTCTCCCTGTGTCTGCATAGGTTTCTTCTGGGGGCTCCAGGTTCCTCCCACAGTCCAAAAGCATGGAGGGTAGGTGAATGGGCTTCTGTAATAACTGTCCTGTTGTGAGTGAATTAGTTTGTGGGAGTGAATGTGTGTGTGCCCAGATATGGATTGGTGCTCTATTCTGGGTGAAACCCTAGTGCCTGATGCAGTCCTCCAGGTGGACGGTCGTTCCTGGTCGAGAGTACGCTGTGCGCGTTTGGCTGCCGCTTCTCGCCAGTGTGTGTGTGTGCATTGAGTGTTCTGAGCAGTGTAGATTGTAAAGCGTCCTTGGGTGTCTAGAAAGGCGCTATATAAGTGTAATGATAGATAGATAGATAGATAGATAGATAGATAGATAGATAGATAGAATCTCTTATTTTATGACCTACACTATGCACTATGAAGAGTGGAGGGTGATATCTGAGATTTTGTACTTTGAAAAAAAAAAAATACAGGACAGTGTTGCAGCTACAGCTTGGTATGACATGTTGTCATAGAAACAGTTCATCGCAATGTTTGTAAGAAAAGGAGTAATGTGTTGTTTGTACTAGGTAAACTCACATTTTAAAGGTTAGCACATAGTATACACTCTATAGTATTAGTGTGTAGTGCAAAATTGGGACACAGCCATGGTTCCTATCACCAACTTTGTAAACAAATCCAGGTCCGTGAGCTTCCGTAGGATGAACCGTGTCACATCAAACCATTCTCAAAGTTCTGTAAGCGCTTATCCAGTTCAGGGTCATGGTGGATCCAGAGCCTACCTGGAATCATTGGGCACAAGGAAACCCATGCAGACACATGGAGAACACACCACACTCCTCACAGACAGTCACCCGGAGGAAACCCACGCAGACACAGGGAGAACACACTACACTCCTCACAGACAGTCACCTGGAGGAAACCCACGCAGACACAGGGAGAACACACCACACTCCTCACAGACAGTCACCCGGAGGAAACCCACACAGACACAGAGAGAACACACCACACTCCTCACAGAACAGCACTGACATTTGAAAACATCAGTGAAATAGCCCTTTCATAGCCCTGACTTTGGAGGAAGAACCTGATGAGGCAGAGTGGGTTTGTCTTGTACTTCACTTATGCATCTTTGGAACCGGTGGTGCTCGGTCCGTGTCCTGTTCTGCTGGAAACCCGCAAGCCTGATGTGCTGCATGCCAGGGCGAGGTGTGCACACAGCTCAGCTCACGCTGATGAAAGGTAATTATATAAAGATGACATGCCATCACCTCAGCTGAAGTTGTGTCACCTGTCGTACCTGGTCAGAAAGGTGACTTCAGGCCAATCTTGTTATGAAAAGTGGTGCAACAACAAAACCCTATTGTTGTATCAATGCCTTTTCACATAAAGCAGCTGAGAAAACAGGGAGGTGCGCTGGTGATTATGTAAATAAAATATTTCTACTGACAAACTCTTCAATGCACCACTTCACATCAAACCGCTGTGAGAAATAAGGCAGAAAGAACAGGAAGTCAGCCTCTTTATAGCATTTCCACAATCATAAAAATTCATTCGTATCGGCAGATATTGCATTTTGTAAAGATTAGCAGCTTTGGCATTAGCGGCATTTTTTTTTCATTCATTTATTATCTGTAACCCTTATCCAGTTCAGGGTCGTGGTGGGTCCAGAGCCTATCTGGAATCATTGGGCGCAAGGTGGGAATACACCCTGGAGGGGGCGCCAGTCCTTCACAGGGCAACACACACACACATTCACTCACACACTCACACCTATGGACACTTTTGAGTCACCAATCCACCTACCAACGTGTGTTTTTGGACTGTGGGAGGAAACCGGAGCACCCGGAGGAAACCCACGCAGACACAGGGAGAACACACCACACTCTTCACAGACAGTCACCCTGAGGAAACCCACGCAGACACAGGGAGAACACACCACACTCCTCACAGACAGTCACCCTGAGGAAACCCACGCAGACACAGGGAGAACACACCACACTCCTCACAGACAGTCACCCTGAGGAAACCCACGCAGACACAGAGAGAACACACCGCACTCCTCACAGACAGTCACCCGGAGGAAACCCACACAGACACAGGGAGAACACACCACACTCCTCACAGACAGTCACCCGGAGGAAACCCACGCAGACACAGAAAGAACATACTACACTCCTCACAGACAGTCACCCGGAGGAAACCCACGCAGACACAGGGAGAACACAACACACTCCTCACAGACAGTCACCCGGAGGAAACCCACGCAGACACAGAAAGAACATACTACACTCCTCACAGACAGTCACCCGGAGGAAACCCACGCAGACACAGGGAGAACACACCACAATCCTCACAGACAGTCACCCGGAGGAAACCCACGCAGACACAGGGAGAACACACCACACTACTCACAGACAGTCACCCAGAGCGGGAATCAAACCCACAACCTCCAGGCCCCTGAAGCTGTGTGACTGCAACAACTACCCACTGTGCCACCGTGATTTTGTAAATAGACATCGACAGATTTGTACACGTAGAATATCGGATATCAGCAACGGTCCAGAATTTAAATGAGTGCATGTCAATGTCTTTACTCCCAAACTGACTGATGACTGATATTGTTGTGTTTGGACGTATTACCCATGTAACAAAATAGAGGCGGCACGGTGGCACGACAGGCAGTGTCACTGTCACACAGCTCCAAGGTTCTGGGGTTGTGGCTTGGCTCGGGTCACTGTCGGTGAGGAGTGTGATGTCTTCATCCTGTATCTGCGTGGGTTTCCTCACACAGTCCAAACACACATTAATGGGTGGATTGGTCACGCTACAGTGTCTGTAGGTGTGAGTGTGAGAGTGTGTAGTGCCCTGTGATGGACCGGCATCCCGTCTAGTGTCTGTCCCCACCTTGCGCCCAATATATGACCTGAATTAGATTAGCGGTTACAGACAGTGCATAAGTGAATGTTCCAAAGAAACAAAACAGTGATTGCACTGTAGCTTTTTTAACTTTTCAGCAAAATGCCACTCTATAATCTTCAATGAAAAATCACAATATCACTGGTCAGAATCTGTACACGTTCTGAATGGCTGAGGACTAGACCACAAGCACAGAACGGTTCTTGAACGTTGTTTTGCACATGATGCTCCTGGTGCAGCGAGGCCAGTTTTCTGTGTGCAGGAGTGGGGTTCCTCTAGCAGTCCTATGTTTTTAAAGTGTACACATCCTATTCCAATGAAGCCATCTCTTATGAAGCATCTATTTCCTGCGCAGTACTAACAGCAGCTCAAGACTTTATCTTGGCTCTGCAGCACTGAAGGTCTCTGAATTAACTTTCTGCTGCAGTGACAGTCTTTGGCTGGACACCAGCTCTAACTCAATGTCCCATCCTTTGCTGAGTGAGGCTTGCTGTAGTCCGGCTCATTGTGATTTAATCAGGCTCTGTTTTACAGAAATCACAGGGAGCGAAGACCACTGTCCAGACCTCTGCCAGCACACAGACAGTGTCCCAGACCTTATTTTGAAGAGGAAGTCCACTGACTTTAAAAACACATAATCCACAATTGTTCCTTGGGTACAGACGTGGCTGTCTTTAGCTCAGGGTGTGTGACTTCTCGCTAGGGTGTGTGAATGTGTGTGTGTGTGTGATTACTCCCAAAGATGGGTTAAGTGTGTATGAGCATTTTTGTACAAACACTCATAACGTGGGTGTGTGTGTGTGGGGGAGTGTAACTTTAATAAAACTAATGTCATGTGTAAATTTCTCTTATCTGTGTAATGTAGAATGTAAAGGGTTGAAACTGTTTTGTGCTAATTTAATGTTCTCTCTCTCTCTCTCTCTTTCTCTCTTTTTTCTCTCTGTCTCTCTCTCTTTTTTCTCTCTCTCTCTCTCTCTCTCTCTCTCTCTCTCTCTCTCTCTCTCTCTCTCTCTCATTCCTGGTCTTTGCTGCTGTGATGGATCCCCCTCTGTATCCTCCATCCTTCCTCCTGCGCAGATGAGGAGGTAAGACCACTTTGTTGATCTTTTTTTTCTGGTTTCCGCTGGTTGTTAGTGGATGGAATGCAGCTAGAAGTCCTTTTTTGACCCCAGCTCTGGGGTCCATTCCCACTCAAGACAGTCTGTGGCCTCCCTCTCATTCCCAACCTGGCTCTTCAGAACGGGTTTGGGCTGTTTGTGAACGCAATCTTTCTAATTCTGCAAATCCACCTCGGTGTGGTCCGTTCCTCACAGCTCAAGTGCTCCTCGACTCGGGTTCTCACTTGCAGAGTTTATGGCGTATGTTTGTGGGTTTGGTTCAAAATAATCAAGGCAGAATGTGATGTTGGCTTCATCTGGGCTTGATCTGATTGGATGTTTTCAGTTATGAGCTGGTTTGGAAGAGGACCAGAACCACCCTTCTGTCTGTGTCTCAGTCCACGGGAGTTGACCGTTCGAATGGCAGCGTTCACAGTTGTTTATACGTCACGCTAGTGTTTGTTTTACTCTGAGCCCGACCACACCCTGCGAATATGTAAATGAGAATGAGATTTCAAGATTGTGAGACGTATGATCCAAAGAAGAACGCTACAATCCAGCGAGGGGTTTAAATATGGACACTGGGGTAATTTCAGCTGGACGCCTTCTCGAGACAAATTACTGTCGTTACCATGAAAACCCATCTACACCAGGAGTGTATCAGTGTTTCCCATGGATTACCTCTCCCTCCATGTTCCTTTTTTCTAATATTCATATTCTATGATACATGTGATGACTGCTGTGGCCTTAAGAGTGTGAATGTGTGGCCTGCAAATAGAAGGCTGAAGGGATGGTGTTTTTAGCCTGATCCCAGAAGCCACAGTGCCAGGGTTTTCCACTAATATTCTCTTACTTAATAAATTGGACTCAAATGTTCAGATCACAAGGCCTGCAGTGTTTTGTTGTTATTGACTAAACTGTCAGTTTTAATCAGTGTTATTTAGCTTCTGTAAAACTGAGGGTATCTGTGCTCTGTAACTGGAGACCCATCATTAACACTCAGCGTTCAGATTGAAAGCCAGATCTTGTTTTTCTTGGTTATGACAAAAAGTCCTGAACGTTATCATGTAAAAATAAAAATAAAAATTGCAATTTAAATTGTCATCCCAATTTAGGTCAGAAATCACAAGTAGATACATTCCCCAAATCACTACTGGACTTCATGGATGCTTTTAAGAGGATTTTCATTAGGCTTCCCATGTCTTCCAGGATGTCTTCAGAGAAAGATTAGAGCTGCATTATCTGCTTTTAACTGGAACATTGTGAAAGAGCTGCGTAGAATCTCCTAAATCCCTCCTCCAGCAAAATATTAATATTTGGGTAAAATTATTTACAACTGCAACAGAAACAGTCTCAAGAACAAGCACAAAAGCAGCAGCCAAGAAAAGCTTCTGAAACTCCAGTGGAGTGTGTCCTTTTTTGGGTCCTTTGTGTTAGGGAGACAGCCCCACAACGGAAGAGAATTAAATTAGAAACTGGACCGAATGTGAACAGCTAAAATAAAACAGTAACAAATATATTGCTGAAGTAAATACACTTTATGGGTCAGCCACCCTGTCCCTGTCCACCCTCCCTCACCCCTCCTGTCTCTCACTTCAGTGTCACTCCCTGCCTCTGTCTGTCTGGGTCACATGGCCCTACAGCTGTGTTTGGACTCGTGGAGGTGTCACTAAACACAGCAGATAAACAGTGTGTTGGGTGACGAAAGTGGCTCTGTGAGCGTGAGGAGAATACACAGCGTTTTAAGCACATTCCACACAGCCACGTCACAGAGGCACAGGGTGGAGGACAGCTCCCATTTCATTTGTGTGATTCCTGTGGAGAGGAGTTGCACACAGAACTGTGCAAAAAATGTAAGGCACCTGAGAATATGAACAACGCCACTGATACTAGAATAAACCCAAGCCCATTTTTCCAGTGAGTGTGATAGTGTGTGTGGACATGTTGGTTTAACCCTTTCCACACTGAGGTTATCGCCTTTTCCCTAGTTTTAGCGGTTAATATATACTTCATTATGTTAAATCAAGGGTGCTGTTGATTTAACAACTCCATATCATCAGGGAGAACATCTGGAAACACACTTTGTTCTTCATACTTCCAATAATTTTTTAGAAAAAAAACACACACTTGCTTTTACTGTGTTTATGTTTCTGTATTTATTGTCATTTTATACACCGCAGCCCTGGGTAAGAGGTTACAGACAATAAATGAGTGAGTTACATATCATTTTAAAGCACCATGTTTATTGAGAAGATAAATTATTTAAAATATGTTCATTGTGGCCAGCCTAAGGCACACCTGTGCAATGCTGTCTAATTACAATCTTGATATGCCACACCCATGAGGTGGAGGAATTATCTCGGCCGAGGAGAAGTGCTCACTAACACATTCATTCTTTTATTCATTGTCTGTAACCGCTTAATCCGGTTCAGCGTCGCTTTGGGTCCAGAGTCTCTTTTAATAATGCACTAATTTTGATGAAAACCTTTGTCATTTCCTGTTTACTCTAAAGATAATAAACATACATTCATTCAATCATTCATTATCTGTAACCTCTTATCCAGTTCAGGGTCGCGGTGGGTCCAGAGCCTACCTGGAATCATTGGGCGCAAGACAGGAATACACCCTGGAGGGGGCGCCAGTCCTTCACAGGGCAACACACACACATTCACTCATGGAAACTTTAGAGTCACCAATCCACCTACCAATGTGTGTTTTGGACTGTGGGAGGAAACCGAAGCACCCGGAGGAAACCCACGCAGACACAGAGAGAACACACCAACTCCTCACAGACAGTCACCCGGAGGAAACCCACGCAGACACAGAGAGAACACACCACACTCCTCACAGACAGTCACCCGGAGGAAACCCATGCAGACACAGAGAGAACACACCAACTCCTCACAGACAGTCACCCGGAGGAAACCCACGGAGACACAGAGAGAACACACCACACTCCTCACAGACAGTCACCCGGAGGAAACCCACGCAGACACAGAGAGAACACACCAACTCCTCACAGACAGTCACCCGGAGGAAACCCACGCAGACACAGAGAGAACACACCAACTCCTCACAGACAGTCACCCGGAGGAAACCCATGCAGACACAGAGAGAACACACCACACTCCTCACAGACAGTCACCTGGAGCGGGAATCGAACCCACAACCTCCAGGTCCCTGGAGCTGTGTGACTGCGACACCTACCTGCTGCACCACCGTGCCGCCCAATAAATATACAATAATGTAGAAATTTTAATAATAATAATACAAATAAATCATCTAGTACAGTAACTTTTTAACACAAAATAAAGCAGCTTCCACTCACTGAGTCACTCACTCACAGCTGTGGACAGTTTCACACAGTCACTCCACCTACCAATGTGTGTGTGTGTGTGTGTGTGGACTGTGCGAGGAGAGCAGAGCACCCGGAGGATACCCACACAGATACAGGGAGAACACAGGGATGTGGTGTGTGTGTGTGTTTGGACGGTGGGGTGTGGTGGACCGTTCTGTGGCTTCCTCATTTGCTCTAAAGTGGGAAAAGGCAGACATAGACGCCATCCAGCCCAATAAGGGTGACATCACAGCTGTCCAGTTTTAGCAACTCTGCACGCTGACCGCTCTCGCTGTCTCAAACACCCCCTCGTCCACAGAGCTCAGAGTCTCTTGCATTCCTCTGTGGTTTTCAGCTCTCCTTCAGCTGATGCCTGGCTCTCTTTTTTAGGCCATTAGCTGAGCGTTAGGTTTTCCTTCGTGTGCCTGTAACCACAGGTTTTTTGTTTCTCTCGTTTCTTTTATGAAAGGTGGAGCATGCAGAACACTGCAGAAACATCTCATAAACGTCACAGGGTTGTGGCGGATAGTTCTACCTACTGCTCAGCACCTCACAGAGAGACTTGTCTCAAAATGCGATGCTTAGAAACATACACCATCTAAAGACTCATTATTCAAGACATTTTGTCAAAACACAACAGCAGCAAAAAATAAAACAAATACTTAAAGCAACACAATGTTGGATGGTATTTTTACCTTAAAATTAATTCATTCATTCATTGTCTGTAACCACTTTTCCAGTTCTGGGTCGCGGTGGGTCCGGAGCCCACTCGGAATCACTGGGCGCAATGCAGGAACACTCCCTGTAGGGGGCACATTCTACCTTAAAATTAAAGCTTCAAAATCATTGTGATGCTCCACTGAGCTGTAACAGGGAGAATATTAGAGAGTGCATCTGTCGTTGATAGTTTAGATTCTGCATTGCAGAAACTGCACTGCGTAACTTAAAGTGAAGGGTAGGCAACCGTCTTCATCCCTCCTTCCCAGCCTTTCTTGATTTAAGGGCAGTGCTGTAAAAGTGAATTACACTCTGCATCTCTGGGGGGGGGGGGGGGCCAGGAGCAAAAACACTGAACCTGATCTTGTGTTGTTTAAAGAAATATACAAGTGTTTCCAGAGAAATCCAAAATATTACACATTTACATAATTCTGCCAAGTGTTCAATTACAAAACCAACAAAACATGTCTCTTGACTCTGTGTATTCAAACTGTTAGATATGACCAGAGGACTGAAAAGTGAGTTTAACTATGAGGTGGACTAGGGCTGATCATATCGTATCATTCGCAATAATATCGTCATCAATTTTTAAACAATTTTAAAAAGTCAATATTGGCGGCACGGTGGTGCAGCAGGTAGGTGTCGCAGTCACACAGCTCCAGGGGCCTGGAGGTTGTGGGTTCGATTCTCGCTCCGTGTGACTGTCTGTGAGGAGTTGGTGTGTTCTCTCTGTGTCTGTGTGGGTTTCCTTCCACAGTCCAAAAACACTCATTGGTAGGTGGATTGGCGACTCGAAAAGTGTCCGTAGGTGTGAATGTGTGTGTGTGTCTGTCTTGCCCTGTGAAGGACTGGCGCCCCCTCCAGGGTGTATTCCCACCTTGCGTCCAATGATTCCAGGTAGGCTCTGGACCCACCGCGACCCTGAACTGGATAAGGGTTACAGATAATGAATGAATGAATGAAAAAGTCAATATTGTGATATTCTAACATTTTTACCTAACGACGTTATGCAGTTAGTTGTTCTTTACGTGAGCCTTTAAGGCGCAGTGAAGGACGGTGGAAAGTGGCTCACAATAATTGAAATTACATTTGTAATAAAATAAACTTTTAATAAATAAAACCATTTAATAATTTTAATATATATTACATATATTTAATATAATTAATAATATACTTTTTTTGTTGCAATAACAGGTTCTTGAAATGAATAAAAGTATTTTTCATTGTTTCATCATATCGCCAGGGATATCGTTATAGTGAAAATACCCTAAAATATCGTGATATTATTTAAGGGCCATATCGCCCACCCCTAAGGTAGACACTCTTTGGACATTTCTGAAGAGAAAAAGCTCTGAGGGTGGGTCTGGGTTGGTATTTTAGAAAGAGTTGCACCCAGTGAGACATGGATGCACAACCCTCTATAAAGAACATGGTAAAAGACAACTTGTAGCTGTGATCTTATTTTTTGTTTGCTTTTCAAGCACTGTTTTATGTTCACTCTGGACCCCCTGTATCAGGCGGGAATGAAGGTGCCCTCGTTTCCTTTCCATTGTGTCCCACTCGTTGTTAAATGGAGCAGTAAGTCCTGGGATGTGGCTTGTGGCTTGAAAGCACTTTTCAGGTTACGTTACACTCAGTGATGAAGTGATGTGGACTCTGGGCTTTTTGTGTTTGAGAAATGTGGTGTGGTGTCATTGACATTAGTGATTATTGAAGACAATGTATTTCTTTGTCCCATTACATGCTAAAAGCATGATTTGAAGAAGCTGAAAATAATTATGCAATTGATCCTGAGGCAGGAGGCCCGACTGGATCGGTTCATACCTTACAGGTTTGACGAACCATACGCTGTGTCCAGTTCAGTAGGTAAGCTCATTTTACAGATTGTGCTGGATGACTGCATCACGTGGCATAGAGTGACGACTCTCTCTGGGTAAATCAGCACTCTGCAAAGTTTACACGTCACTAGACGACTCCCAAGAAAGAGCAGGGTCTAAAAAAGAAGCCGGTTCCATGAAGAGGACCAAATTTCCCTGATGGAGAAGAAGAAATGAATAAGGACCCTGCAGTGGAAATGCTCCATCACAGTCCTTGTTTGTCTGAGGGTTTCTTTCTCTTGTGCTGGGGGAGATCTTCCTGCCACTCTTGCCAGCACTGTTGCTTTGCAACCAAGTCACATATTCATTCATTCATTCATTATCTGTAACACTTATCCAGTTCAGGGTCGCGGTGGGTCCAGAGCCTACCTGGAATCATTGGGCACAAGGCAGGAACACACCCTGGAGGGGGCACCAGTCCTTCACAGGGCAACACAGACACACACATTCACTCACACACTCACACCTACGGACACTTTTGAGTCGCCAATCTACCTACCAATGTGTGTTTTTGGGAGGAAACCGGAACACCCGGAGGAAACCCACGCAGACACAGAGAGAACACACCACACTCCTCACAGACAGTCACCCGGAGGAAACCCACGCAGACACAAAGAGAACACACCACACTCCTCACAGACAATCACCCGGAGGAAACCCACGCAGACACAGAGAGAACACACCACACTCCTCACAGACAGTCACCCGGAGGAAACCCACGCAGACACAGAGAGAACACACCACACTCCTCACAGACAGTCACCCGGAGGAAACCCACACAGACACAGAGAGAACACACCACACTCCTCACAGACAGTCACCCGGAGGAAACCCACACAGACACGGGGAGAACACACCACACTCCTCACAGACAGTCACCCGGAGCGGGAATCGAACCCACAACCTCCAGGACCCTGTAGCTGTGTGACTGCGACACTACCTGCCCAAGTCGCACATGAAATGCGCTATATAAATAAAACTGAATTTAAGGTATTTGGAATTCTAAGGCTAACGTTACTAACAAACAATGCAATCCTATAGTCTCCAAAATATTCACTTACTTTTTTCTACCAGTGTTTATTCTAGGGTTGTTATAAAGGGGTGTAATGTTTAGTTTTATTTCAAGGCTGCAGTTCTCCGCTAATGATGTGGCCCTGGCTGCTCTTTCAGCAGGAGACAATGCTCGGATGGAGTAAAGCAATTAAGACACCTCAGGAAAAGTAGCTAACACTGCACTAATGATCACTTCAGTTTACTCTACTGGACCGGATTTAAACCTCTCATCTACCCCGGCTGTGAAGGGCTGGTGTGTTTAGGTTTTTGTCTATGTTTCTTTGGTGGCTTTAGATTCCTAACAGGAAATATGATGTTCAAAACTAGGCCTTAAAATAGAAGTTTGGCAGAAAATATTTGGGGGCAAGAAAGAAAAAACCAAAAGAAAGGTCTTGAACTTGACTAGGACTCGGTGTTTCTCTGTATCATTCCTGGCTCAATAACACATCCCAGTACTGACTCTATTCAGGTATTGGACTTGACTCTGACTCAATGTGTCCCTGTCTCGATCTTGACTTAGACTATGGTTTAAGCCAAGGATTACACTGTGATGAATACTACTACAGCCACAAATATCAACAGTAAGAAATACATTGCAGAGGATATTTTAGTTTCCACAAATATGCAGTGCTTGACAAGAACCATTAGAGTCAGACTGCTTTGCTTGGTTTGGCTCGACTCATAACTGGAACACTGCCTGTTCTCTGATTGATTGGTTTCTTCCACACACAAGTGAATCTGAGCCCAGATGTGAGCCGCTTCCTGTCCCAGAAATGCAGTTTTTTTTGTGGTTCTGGAGAGTGACCCGGAAATGCCTCTGAGCTCATGAAGTAGAGACCTCTACAAAAGAGTCACCTTCTATAAATATTTCTCTCAGCCTGGTTCTCATGGCCCCCTGCGATCCGCGAAGCAAGCCCACCAGGCACCTGCCAATCGAGTAGTGGGTGCACATTGACATTTTGAGTGTTCAGTATGCGTTTCACATGTATCTTGACAAATAGACAAAAACCACAGGTATACTACATTTACCAAATCCCCAAAGGTGACTTAAAACTCTATCATGCAAAGAACGAATCATATATATATATATATATATATATATATATATATATATATATACATAAGATCTAGAAGTGCAGCTTTGTTCTCAGGGCCCTGGCTTATTTTAGACGGGCTGAAGCAAAGTGGAAAGGTATCCTGCATCCCTTCAGGCTAAAGATGAGAGGGACCATCCGGATTGTTACCAGCACCCATCAAAAGGCAGCGCCCATGATAGTTTTGGTGTTCATTAGGGCACATGGAATGGTTGGCTTTCACCTCTGTTGAGGCAACATTAATGGTGAACTATATTTACAAGTTTACATCCAGATGACGTTTTCTGGGATGGTCTTCCTTATTTCATCAAGATCATGCCCAACCACATTCTGTGTGGTTACAACAAAATGGCTCTTTATTGTGTCCAAGTGCTAAACTGACCACCTGCTGTCCAGGCCTTTCACCCATTGAAAACACTTGGTGTGTTATGAAATGAAAAATACAGTAAAGAACTCCAAAGTTCCAAAGCAGCTGAAATCCTGTATCAAGCTAGAATAGGGATACATCACTTTCAAAACAATTGGTCTCCTCATTTCCTAAACGCTTACAGAGAGTTATTAATAGCAGTGGTAATGCTGCACAGTGGTAAATAATGCCCCTGTCTGGAATTCTTAAGAATGTGTTTTTGACATCAAAAAAAAAAACAATAACATTTTTAATTTTCAGCATTTGATAGGTCATTTTTGTCTTATTTTATATGAATATAGATTTTAAATGATTGATTGCCCAACATCCAACAATGTTTGAAACTAGTGTAAGAAGCAACAGATTTTTAATAATAATTAGGCAATATTTGGATGTAGATATTTTTATTCATTTATTCATTGTCAGTAACCGCTTATCCAGTTCAGGGTCACGGTGGGTCCGGAGCCTACCCGGAATCACTAGGTGCAAGGTGGGAACACACCCTGGAGGGAGCACCAGTCCTTCGCACGGCAACACACACACACATTCACACCTATGGACACTTTTGAGTCACCAATCCACATATCAACGTGAGTTTATGGCCTGTGAGAGGAAACGAGCACATGGAGTAAACCCAAAGAGACACAGGAAGAACACACAAAACTCCTCACAGACAGACAACTGGAGCAGTGCTCGAAACCACAACCTCAGGACCCTAGAGTTGTGTGACAGCAGTACTATCTGCCATCCTAGATATTATTTTGATAACATAATATTAACTTTTTGTTAACAATTTTACTGCATTTATGTAAGTTTGTTTTCTTTTTGATTGCATCAGAATTTTCATGTTTAAATTATTAACACGGTCTCTTCAGAGCTACTGGTTTTTGAGTTTTCAGGGGGTGCTGGGGGTCTGGATTAGGGAACTGTCAATCACAGATAACTGATTAAGAGTTCATAGTCTCTAATGCTAAGGATGCACTGCTTTTCTGAAGAGGAGTGACCTCAAAGCCCAAAGCTGTGTATGGTGGGATTATCCAGACGGCATCTGGTAGCTGATTTGCTCTCAGACTGTTTTTGACAGTTGTTATGGTTTTGCAAATTTAGTGTTTGTTGCTTCAGAACCTTCCTCTAATTTTAGTGCCTGAAAAAAGCTGTTTTTCTACACAACTGCTGGCCTTGATCATATGTCTTATCTGACCGAAGGAAATGTTACTTTCTGGAGTTTTCAGCAAATATTTGGATACCGAGTCATGTTAGATTAGCGTCTGAATCTTGTCTGGACATGACAGCCATCTGTGTTCAGATATTTAGGGGTCAGGGGAAAGATGGGAGGGAGTTACAGGACATATGATAAAAAAAATAGCATCCAGAAGCAAAGCCTTCACCACAGATTTTTATGGGCTCACCACAAACGTCCAGATGCTCTGTGCCTTGGTTCACTGGAGTTAATACATAGAAAATAATAGCTCATGAAATGTTTCCTCAGAGCGCAGTAGATTAGCAGGTGTGCTAACATTAGAGGGGTGACGCTAATGTAGCTACAATGTAGGCTAGTTGAAGTTTATACTAGGTCTGTCACAATAATTACATTATTGACTTAACCAACAATATATGCCCATTTCCTCAATAATTGTTTCACTTCATATCATTGGTTTTGTTTACTGGCATATTTCACTTAAAAATGAAAGTAAATATTTTATCCACTGTTCTCCGGTTTTCTCTGGTATCTCTGTTCTGTAGCCCTTATGTGTATTTATTTAAAAACATTGGTTTTATTTTATTTATGTTTTAGAATATTTTAAAGTATTTTATATTCCAATTTTAAAGTCTGAATATTCTTAACTACGCATTTTGCTAACAATTCTTTGCTCTATAAAGGGATGTAATTGCAATATTAAGCTATTATATTTTCATTATATCAGTGGCATAAATTGGTCTTAAAATGACATTTTTTAAAAATATATACATAAGGTGTATTTTATCTGCATTATTTCTTGGAAAATATATCAAGCACAAAAAAATGACTGTCGTGACAGGCCTTGTTTATACTACACCAATTAGCGTGTATGCTTCAAAACCATGTGTGGTTGTTTTCATCCCACAGTAGTCACGGAAGCACAGATTCAGGCCTTAAAACAGCTGCAGATACTGTTCATATTTATGCTAGTGTTCACTTGTCCATGTTTATATACAGTAGCTTTACCCAGACAACTTTATCCCTTTTGTCATTTCCATACTGATTTAATGTGAATGTTGTATACCATCCTGCTGAAGCATTTCTATACAGTTCATAATCCACACAGTCTGACCAGCCGTGCTGCACTATGGGAAGCACTAATATTAGCATAGGGAACAGATGAAGTCTTCACCCTGACCCATGTGTGGAATGTGGACCCCTGCTGTGGAGAAAGGGCTCCACAAAGGACTGCCATGTGCTTAAGATTTGATGTGTAATTTCCTTCTTTTCATTTAATCTGCATTAAAAAAGGAACAATAATTTGAGAATACTCAATTTCAGTTGACTGACTGCATTCTCTCTGAGGCTAAATTCACTAGTGCTTTGGTTATTAAGAGTACATTTATATTGTTCAAAGCAGTTTTAAAAAAATGAAATAATGTCAGGTTTAATTGCAGTTGTAGAGCTGGGCAGTAATTCTTTATCAATATATATTGCAATAGAAAATGTTTCAATAACACTGATTTTTTTTAAAACCCATTTTTTCTCTATCTACAGAGAAGATGGTGGATTTATTCATGAAATGTTAGATAGTTTTATAGGAAGAGGTTAGCTTGGTTGGCTTATATTCATGAATTCATTCATTGTCTGTAACTGTTTATCTAGTTCAGGGTCGCGGTGGGTCCAGAGCCTACCCAGAACGCCAGTTCTTCGCAGAGCGACACGCACTATTCACAACTATGGACACTTTTGAGTAGCCAATCCACCTAGCAATGTATGTTTTTACACCGTGGGAGGAAACCGAAGGGCTTTTATAATGTTCATATCAATGTCTGAATTATTTAACATAATCTGAAATTAAGAAATATTTTGTGATGTAAAGTTTAGCGTACTGGCTAGCACTATGCTGTAGCAATTAGCCTATATTAGCATACACAGTGTTGGAGAGCAGTTTAGAAGAAATGTAATTTTAAGGTAACAATTCTGCTACAAAATATGAAATTTTTTGTTCAATTTTCAAATAAATAAATAAACTAGCTTGGTATGGGAAAAAAGCTCTTAACTAGTGTAGAATATATTGCTAGACAAAGTTAAAGGATTATAAACGATCAGCTTCATATTCTCCAGTCCAGAAGGTCAAGTGCCAAGTTTAGTAAATGACACTTTAAAAGCTGGTGACTGTGTGTGTAAATAAATGTAACACACTCCCATTTACTGACATATGACATAATGTCATGCTGGAGTTATTGCAGTGTTGTAATTCTAGGTATTTTTAAGGAGTTTGTTTTATATTTGTAATTATTTTTACATTTGTATTTATTTTGTGTCCATCTCTGAAAACCCAAGTCTCTGTACTGGCCATAATGTCCCTCTGTGTGTGTCTGTGTGTGTGTGTGTGTGTGTGTGTGTGTGTGTGTGTGTGTGTGTGTGTGTGTGTTTTTGTGTGTTTTATAGATTCTTGTCTCTAGTGGTGTTCAGATCCGAGCATGCGATGCATTGCAGACATTAAAAAATAATTTTCTGTGAGTCACTAAGAAAAACTGTGCAAATCACATACTGTCCACAGTCCTGCTTGTTGCTCACTTCTGAGAAAACATGCTTATGTCCCTCTGTAGACATCATGGGACACACAAACACAGCTATTTAATAACATATCCCAAAATATGCTTGACTACATCGTAGAGTTCTCTGTTAAACAATGCATGTAATTGTATTTGGTCGGTAGTTATGGTGCTTGTTACTTTTCTGCACAGGGTGTTTACATGACTTCACATTCTGACTGTGCTCTTGTTTAAATCTGTTTGTAGGGACACACTAAGTGATTAGGCAAATACTTTACTTTTTTATTAAACAAAAAACCTGCTTTCATTAAAACTTAAAAGCACTAAAAGATTCCTTTCTTTTTCTGAGCTGAAGGTGAAGGTGAGGTTTAAACTGAGTGGGATACAGTTACAGATACAGGGAGTTCAGAGGGAATCGCTTGTGAAATGTGGGTGTGATTTAAGGCTGTGAAGACGTCCTAGCATGTGCTTTTGATTTTAGGATCAAAGAGAAGACACAGAGCCCTCACCCTCAGGATCAGATTGTTTGTGTCCCTCCTGCTTCCGGACTAAGGGTCCTGCTCTTGGCCCTCATTACGCTCACAGTCATGAGAACAATTTCCACCTCCCTGCCATGAACTCCAGCGCAGTTGCGCTACACCACCGTTGGCCTACTCTTGTTTTTCATTGTCAGATGGGCACATATTTAAGGTCGTTACTCTTGGGCATTCGTGGCTGATGTGTTTCTCTTGACTATGTGAAGCTTCAGAAAGTACAGACCAGAGCGTTATCACTCAAGACATTGAGAAGGACTGTTTAGAAACATGGTGACATTGCTCAACATTTACATGGCACTCTTAAAAAAGGTGACTGAGTGAGAACAGTGAAGAGATTTTACTCTTATTGCAGCCCCCTAGTGGCCACAGAAACCAAAAATTTAAATCTTTTAAATATCATCAAATTATCTGTGAAAATATATCTGTACCCCTGGACTTGGGATTCTGTGTTGAGATGCAAGCGAAAGGAAACTTTAAGGAGGTGAGAGCTGCCAGCTGTGGAGGTGGTTCACATCTGTGAACGTGTGAATGTGGTATTAGCAATAAATCATATGATTATATTATTAAATAAAATCCAGAACAAAGGACCAGTCTCTAACAGTGAAGTCTTCAGCTCATTGGTTATAAAAGGCTGCGTTGGAGAAGCAGTTGTTTCACTCCAGGATTTTCACGTGTTGCAATTTTCACAATCCATCGAGAGTTACAGAGAGATTTACATTCGCAAATGGAGTTTACTTTTTGGTTGTTCAGGGTTTTAATTTACAGTTGCTGAGATTAGAGCTGTGGCACGGTGGTTGCAGTCACACAGCTCCAGGGACCTGGAGGTTGTGGGTTCGATTCCCGCTCCGGGTGACTGTGAGGAGTGTGGTGTGTTCTCCCTGTGTCTGTGTGGGTTTCCTCCGGGTGACTGTCTGTGAGGAGTGTGGTGTGTTCTCCCTGTGTCTGCGTGGGTTTCCTCCGGGTGACTGTCTGTGAGGAGTGTGGTGTGTTCTCCCTGTGTCTGCGTGGGTTTCCTCCGGGTGACTGTCTGCGAGGAGTGTGGTGTGTTCTCCCTGTGTCTGCGTGGGTTTTCTCCGTGTGCTCCGGTTTCCTCCCACAGTCCAAAAACACACGTTGGTAGGTGGATTGGTGACTCAAGTGTCCGTAGGTGTGAGTGTGTTGCCCTGTGAAGGACTGGCGCCCCCTCCAGGGTGTATTCCCACCTTGCGCCCAATGATTCCAGGTAGGATCTGGACCCTCCGTGACCCTGAATTGGATAGCAGTTACAGATAATGGATGGAAGAGATTAGAGCTTTGCTATTTGTAAGATTCGGTTCCATGTTTATGGATCATCTTCTTGTGGCTCCTTTAAATGCTTTTACGGGTGATATTTCCATGGTGTGGTGTGCGTTATTCAACATTTAGGTCTAGATTTTGCTGGATGATGCTGTTGATTTGAAATTCAAAGATGCCATGCACATTTAAGAGATGTGTCCAGCCTTGTTTTACTGGGGCTAGATCTGAGAAGCGTGATCTTGTGTGTCTCAGTCTCTATATTGACTTTTGTATATGACAGCGTCTGTGCTTGAGGTGTCTTTTGATTCTAAGCTAAGGATATTTTCTGAGGCAGTGAAGCACTTTTGTAAGTTGCTATGGACAAGAGCATCTGCTGTAGGCCTTAAATATAAATGTAAATGTAAACTGGAATGTTCTCATGGGCCACATTTGGGCCTCTGGCTCAGTTTGGGCAGTCTTGATCCTGAGAGCTACATTGTTTTGGATCATCAAACAGATATCATCTCTTGCTATTGCTAATAACTTGGAGAGAAGGCATAGCTGTTATTACAGATTTACAAGATACAAATGAAGGTGCAATGATTACAGTTATGTGTAGAAAGAACAATTATGTAATTTAAGACAAAGGTTAAGTTATTAATGCAGACATACAAAGGAAAAGAATGACATCTAATGGCACCACAAATAATAACAGTGGGCAAGGCTAATCTTAATGGGCCAATCATTAAAGAGACAGGGAGACAGGAAAATAGGGTGAACCATTTAGATTACATTATGGTGTGCCTTATCTGATACAAGGAAAGGTTTGTTAAGGCGAGTAACACAAACTTCCTTGAGCCTTTTCATCCTTGACATGAAAACTGCTAATTTTTAATACTTTATAGATTTTTAATAAATGTTTTCTTATCTTTGTAGTACTTTATCTCCTTTACTGTTACCCTATAGCCACTTTTCCACAGCATGGAACCTACACGACTCTAATCGACTGGGCTTGGCTCTTTTGTTTTTCCACTGGCCAAATCTGGTACCTAGTCCCTGGAACCAGGTACTGTTTCAGTCCCTGCTCATGCCTCATGCCAACCGTCTCAAGTAGGTACTAAACCATGACGCGTAAACCCTACAGAGCACTTTATGGCCAATGAGACAATGTCAATCACCATGAAATGCAGAGCTCATTCAAATCCAGCACAAACTTGCCACTTGTAAAATCTCTTAAAGAACACTATGTAGTATTTCTACCTTAAAATTACAGTTTTACAATTATTATGTTTCACAGAACTGTTATATTGTAACTTTCTTACCCCCTTGTCGTTGTTGCGAGTTTCAAAGCCCGCAATTCCCGTTAGAGACAGGGATTTCTGACGTCAGTGGCTCCATTTCGCGGGGGAGCTGTGCTACTGAAAAAGCGACTAGCTTTAAGCGAGCTGAGCCGAGTAGAGACGGACCCATGTAGTGGAAAAGCACCTTATTATATTGGACTGAATTCAGGAGAGCAGTGAACAATTTTGGACACAAACTCATGCAGGTTTCTTAATAAATAACGCAGAGAATTATGGGTATTCGCAATCTACTAGTGTAGATGGGATGTACACTAATTTTTGGAGTGCAGTTTGGGATTGTTTGAATGCATGAAAATTGTCCACTATCTTTTAGGACACTATTACAAAATGGCAGAACCCCAGAGTAATGCATTATATAGTGACTATACCACAGTTTGAGAAAGCGCTAGCCTTTATTTGTTGTGAACCTTGATCTAGAAAGTTTAGTCTTTCGGTTACCCTGTATATACACACCTTTTCTTGTCCAGTGCTTGTCTTTCCTAAAACTGAAGCTTTTCTGTGTTTGTTCCACTGTGGGTTTCCCTCTTGGTCTTTGCCCTGCTCTCTGTGCTCAGAGTGATCTAATCCTGCCATCATTTATTTATGAGTTAGGGTTAGGGTTTTCAGTTCTCACAATAGCACCTTGAGGCAGGACTGTTTTGCTGTTGCACTGTTGCCAGAGCTGCGTAAGTCAGAGGTAGATCCAGTAATCAGTGAGAAAGCCCACAAATCCTCCTCTCAATCTAAGTCCCTGGAAATCCCACCCATTCAAGTAGAAACTAATTTAGAGGCACTCCAGGTTAAACCACTCTTCTCCTCAGTCTGGATTAGCAGGGACAACTTTGGACTTCTGTTTTGCAACAGGACCGAAGATGTTAGAATCTGAAGAGTTACTAGCACACAGTGGATCCTCATCTGAAGTAAGTGTTGATACAGTTAACAGGTCAGGCACTTCTGCAAAGTCCTGATTCTCCTCTATTCACCTTTCCTGCTTCTTCATCAGGCAAATCTGGTGATAGTCTCTGGAACCAGAATCTTTTTAGTCCCTGCTCTCTCATGGTTCCAAGCAAAACGAGTAGGGACTTAACTGAAAGAGAGAGTCATCACTTTACGCCACACAACGCAGATGTTGAGCACCAACTCTCCATCTGTAAAATCTCCAGCTGCAGCAGAGATCGCGTTTGTTTTTATCCGACTCACGACGGCAGCTCGTAAAATGACGCCGTGGTCTTTTGAAGAGGTTCAAACGCTCCTTGGATCGGTGGCTGACGAAAGAATCCAGCGAGAGCTGGACGCTGCAGCAAGGAAGGAACAAACTCTACTGATCTGTCTGAACTGATGACGGAGCTGTGTTCATTTACACAGAAACATTTCCACTTGTGTTCGTCTAGTTGTACAGCAGACCATCAAGATTTCCCCAGTGTTTAACCCAGTGGAGCTACACATGATGAATGAGACACGTGTCTATAATGGATTCTTAAAATAAAGGGATTAAAGCCACAAGATTAAAACCCCTGACCGATGAAATGGATAAAACCCATTCGCTTGTTACCATGGCGCCTGTGGCAGTCTATGAAATTGTTGCTAATCCATGTCCTAATTGCTAGAGTTGTAGAAAGCCCCAGTATTAGACTGTGGAACTGTAGAACTGTGTTTTCTAAAGTGAGGTAGAACCATCCAAAACTGTCAGATGTGCAAATATGTTTAAAGTTTATAACTGTAAATAAACATTGAAACAATCTCTGCACTTATGTCATTTTATTCAACAACAGTATTAAAGTATTAATACGCACCCCCATATATACCCTCCCCAAACCCAAAACTCTCACATATTTTGGATACAATATTATCCCCAAGAACAGAACAAATCCATCACATGCTTTTGCAATGCTTTTTCCTGATGGAGCTCATAATGAATGTAAAGACCAATAAATTCTTCACTCGCCATATTCACATTACTTAAATTTTTGGTTATTTTTTGTTGCATAAAATGACAGTAGCCAATTTTACTGCAACACAATAGTTACCATAAGATTGGAGAATGTTTGAATTTGGAATTACGATTATGTTTTCCATAAACAAGCTGATAATTATCCACAATATAAAGATCTTGTTATTGCCATCACTGAATGTTCTCACAGATATATTCCATCATCGTGTCTAAAGACTTCCTAGAACAGCAGCTGTAGCGAAACTCCCTGCGAATGCTCCTTATTTCAGAAGCAGTTCCTTCTTTGTATCCTCTGTAGCAGTGGATGCTGCAAGAGTTTTGCTACAGAAATGAAAATCCGCAGAGTTAAGTTCTCTCTCCGTAACGGAGCCAAGACAATGGGATGTCAACCACATGAATTCCTAAAACAGGTTCACACTCACATGACGCTGGCAGGAGCTTCCTCTGTGGAACTGAGAGACTTGTAGCTTGGGGACAGACACAAAACAAAAGATATTTATGTATCTAACCGTACAGGAAGTTAAAGTTGTACAACAGCATGTTAAAGGCTTTGGCTTAGTGTCTTTGTTGATGTTTCAGGGTTCTGGGCTTAGGGAGAGCTGTGGTTACACTCCATTATGCTGGAGCTCCTGCTGAAAAATAAGGTTCTTCAAAGGATTTAGTAAGAGCTTTGTTTGTGGATAAAACAATGAGCATTGGAAGAGCGATGGAATTCAGAAATGGGTCATTATCTGGTTCCATGCAAGAGGATGTTTTAGCCCAAATGGACACCAGTTTTTACTCTCCCACAGCATCCCTGAGCACTCCCTCTCATATTTTCACAACTTATATCTTACCTTCACACATTCCTCATTATCTCCTGCTGGGTTATGTGTTGTGATCTCTGGTGTTGTCCAGAGGACGGGTTCCTTTTTGAGTCTTGGTTCCTTTCAGTTTTTTTCCCCGTGTGCTGAAGGACTTTTTCCTGGTGCCTTTGCCCTAGGCTAATAGCATCTAGGACCCAGATCGCTATAAATCTGCTTTGTTGTGACTGTCTGTTGTGAAAAGCGCTATTTAGATAAAATTGTATTGATTGGTTGATTAATGCTTCTGTATTGGCAAATGGTTCTGTATCATACCAAAATTTTCAGGGTCAAAGAACTTCTTTTGCCCTTTGTCTTTTCCTATTTTCTAAGCGTTTAGAGCCTTAATCCCTGAGAACTCTTCCCAGTCAAACTCTTGGCAGACGGCGAGGGTGAACCGAAGGCCTTTCTGAGCACAGAAGTGCTTTATGTTTGCTCTTTCTGAGAGGATTTTGGTTGTGCTTTGTATGTTTAACAGGATGTGAAGCAACACTGCAGCACTGGAAGATGACGGATGACCTTCTGTATTTAAAGCAACTTTTACCAAAACAATAATAATTTACACTCTCTTAAATCTAACCCTGCAGAAATAAACTGAATTCCTGGCTGTTCTGTTGATGCTCTGTGTTGGTTGGTGCTGGTCTGGTGTTAAATTTAGTGTTAACCAGAATACCAGTGTCACAACACAGTATATTACATATTTTTCCTGTGCTTGTGATTAGTCCTGTAACAGTAATTACATTATTGACTTATCATAGTGTTGTCCTGCAAATGTTATTTATGGTTTATTTATTTACTATATTTAAACATTTTCAATTTTCCGTTTTCAACGTCTGAATATCCTTAATAACTATGATTTGCTAAATTCATTGTTATTCAAAGGGGTGTAACTGCATTATTATTCTACTGTATTATCTTCTTTTCTGTAGTATAAACTGTTCTTAAAATGACAGTAATATTGTTTATGGCAGTTATTTCTCTGGCAATATATCGACTACAAAAATGGCTACTGTCACAGACCTAGTTGTGATCCACATCACAAGGAGCAGACGGTTCTAGGTGATAATAAAATGGGTTTGTGTTGTGGACGTTGCGACCTCTGGTTCCTATCAACGCCATTCTAAAGAGGTCTGTGAGTTTCTCTGTAAAGTGTCTGATATTTGTGTCTGTGCTACTGCGAGGATTCTGAGAGTGAATGGGGAGAGGGATGAAGGTTTTCCATGACTTACAGTAGAGGGAATGTTTTTTAAGGGCTAATAAATTTCTCTCATTTTCTTTGAAAGTCATTGTATCCAGATCCAGCTGAAATTTCAGTGCAAAACTCTCAATAAAAGCTCAAGTAAATTTCCTTCAGAAGAGAAACACACAGCCTCCCACAGTAAAGAGTGTGTTGCTCATTTATTTAATCATTTTCTACACATACACACATTTCCTAGCGATCCACAGTGATGTTGGTTTAAAGTTCAGAGCTAATTCTAGACACTACACTGTTGTGATTTTAACTGTGATCAACCTTCTGTGTGAAGGCTGCAATATGTAATTTTCTCAAAAGATATTAAAGATTCAGTGCTAAACCTGTTATAAATATGACCCCCATATAGGAGACCCACTATGGAGTATAAACCGGTTCATTCAACAACAACAATGTAATCCTTCATTACTCATCACCAATGTCAAATGTATAATTAATCGTGATATTGGTTCGCGCTCATATCGCTCAGCACTGCCACACTTCTCTTACGACGGCTCAGTCCCGAGGTCTAAAGGAACTCAATCTGAACTGACAGATCAGCACACTCTTGAAATAAAAGCCTTTCACTGTTGTTACTCATGGGAAGGAAATGGGGCGCATGAGCTGAAGTAGAAAGTAACTGTCTAGCCGCAGAGCTGTTAGTGGAGGGTGAAAACGTGGCACAATTATTTATTTATTTAGTTCTTCATGTGTTTAGCTTTGCTTTGGACTGGGGCAAGGCTTGCCAATGAGATACTGGCTTAAAGAAGAATGAAGCTAATGCTTAGAAACGGCCATCAACAAGTCAGAGTCCTGACCTTAATCTAGTGGAAGTGTCGTGGACGGACCTGAAGAGAGCAGTTCATGTGAGAAAACCCTCCACTGTCCCAGAGCTGGAGCTGTTCTGAACAGAGCCATGGACTATAGTTCTTCTGAGCCAATGTACAGGACTTGTGAACTGTTGTTACTGAGCAAGGGGGTCCCACCCGACATGTAGGATCTGAGAAAGAGGAGCAGGAGATTAGTTTTATCTTATTAATATTGCATTTAATGCTAGAAAATAAACATTTTTATTAGATGTCTGGGAACAAATTAGTTCAAGCTATGATTTTACCCATTTTAGGTTATGGGTATATTTGTTATGGGTGTATTTGTGTGTAGAAATGCCCCCCAAAAACATATGTCATTCTGTGCTGAGCTGAGGTCATGTTATTTATGTATACCTCTGTATAAGATTATATACATGCTTACTCTTGTTAAAGAGTAGTGTAGTGTTTGTGTTCATGTGCTGCTGTGTTGGCCAGGGCTCACTTATAGAGTAAACATAGCGTTTTGGTCTCGCTGTAACCATGCTGGTTAATTAAAGCTGAAAAAACAATCTCAATAATTAAAAGAGCACGTTTTTGACTGCCACATTTATTAATGTCTAGGTTGTTGACCCCATTTTGAAATTCAGCCACTTGTGCTGGACCACTGTGTCTCCCAGAGGTGAAAGAATGTAAAATGATGAATAACAAAGGTCCAAGGCCTGACCCTTGTGGAACCCCTGCATAAGAACTGAATTGCAAAAGTGTAGTGAACTATATTCTGAGCTGTAGGAGATGAACCACTTCAGAGCACAGACATCAGTAACCATCTGTTCCCAGCTCATGATGCTTAGACAGAGGAACAGAGTGAGAAACTGTTATGGGACACTTAAATTGAGTAGCATAAGGATGCTGAGAGAACTTGTTAAAGTAGGGCATTGGAGGAAAAGCAGACTGGAAAGATTCATGAAGGTTTTTATTGGATATCAAGGTCTTGCTCGTACACGACTGAGATCTGTGCCTCTACTCCCTGCCAACATTTGGAAATTTTGCCTTTTCCTTGCACACATTCATTCAACATGAATGATGACATTGCTAATATGTGGACGGTGTGTTCTCACACAGCAAGTGTGCAACCTGGTCTCTGACTGAACGCCTGCTCCTACGCTGTAACTTCGGTTCTGTGGAAATGCCACTCAGTGTGTGAGCTCCAGAAGGTCAGGAACCCGCTGGCTGTTGTGTGTCGTCTTCACATACTGCCTCCATGCAGTTGATGGTATAATTTTCCAGGCTCATATCAGAGGGGTGTTCAGTTGAACTCACAGGTGGACTTTATGGCTTTGTGTATATTGATCAGACTTAAAGGGAACATACATAATTCTGGACAATCTCTACATTTTTTAAGGTGGAGTGTTGCATTTGAGTAAGTGACTGTAGCTTGTTGGTGGCTGAATTTTAACTTGTTTTTAAGATTTTATTCACTGTTTAACTTAACACAGAAACTCATTTGTAATTCCAGCGGTTTAGTTTTGTAGCACTTTCGCTCTGTGTTTACTTTCATGCCGTTAGCGTTCTCCCGAATTTAGTCAGTTCCACCTTAAGTAATATTACTGTAACCACTAAAATAAGGAGCAAGAATAGAGCAACATCCTTCCATCCCTTTTCATGCTTTTCAATCTTCGAAGTCTCTACACCATCCGAACACATCCAAATGGCGATTCTCGTCCATGACTCAGAGAGAGAGATGTCTGAGTCCGTTCAGACAGAAACATTTCTCATTTACTGAGCCAGGGCTGTGTACAAAGAGTGGACCTTTTTAATGTGTAAATATCAAACACAGAGAATAGAGCCTCTGTCACCGATATTCAGCACTCCAGATACTTCACTATGTAACTTCTGGAGTAGGAAACCAAACATCAGACAGACTACTAGGCAGGTCACGTTTTGAACACGTCTGGAGTTGTTGTTGTTGTGGCCTGTTTTTGTTTTTAAGTGTTGTCTAATCTGCGCTTTGTTATTTTCTGATCTTTGAATCTGGCTGATGATTGATGTTTATATTTAACCCTCCTCTGGGGCCTCGTCTCCTGGGGGTTAATCTGCTCATTAGGAAACACTCAGCGGGACTGCACCTGTGTGTTTATTCATTAGACACAGTGGGTGTATGTTTTCTGAGATTGTGGTTATTAAGGATGCTCCAGTCGAGAGGAGATGAGGAGGAGGGACAGAGTGGTTTATTGAAGACAGGGGACAGTCTGGAGGACGTAGAGTGGAGGACAATGGCAGATTCTGGGTAATATCGAGCCAGACTCTGTTCCTGGAACTGCCCGGGGTTTTTACTGACCCCTGTCGGTTTTACGTCTCATTTGAAGGACGTTGCTGGTTATTCAGTACAGTGTCCCCTTTACTGCACCCAGGCATTGGTATCCACACAGACTACAGGGACAGGGCCCCCTGTGAAACCCAACGACATCTGTATCTACAGGTTCCTGTATTCTGATGCTTGACATGACTAGTAAATAGAATTTTATTTTTGGCTTTTTTAAAGTAGTACAGTCGCAGTAAGAGGTTTTGTTGAACTGTGGGAAGAGTTGTTGCTGTTGTTGTTGATGATGTTGTGTTTATAATTCTGAAGCTAGCTCTGTTCCCCTTTCCTCCTCTTTCTGCCAGATCGAGCGTAAGAAGGAATCCAGAGCTGTCCATCTGTAAACTTTGACCGCATAAACTGAGCACGTTCAACAAATGTGCTGACCATATTTTCCTGCTGGGATTTGTTCTCCTGTGGACAACCCCTCCCTGTGAGCTTTATCCACTCCTTCCTTATCCTCCTTTCTGCCCCTCGTTTATTCCCAGCTCCTGCTGGTATTTCCTGACGTCTATTATACAGAGGCAAGTCTCCCCCCCCACCCCCAAACACACACATACATACACACACACACACACACACACACACACACACACACTTCCTTGAGATCACAGGCATTCTACCCTTCACTCTCTCTCTACCTCTACCTCTGCTTCCCTCTCTTTCTTTAGCACTGATTATTTTCCAAATGCTATCTTGCCAAGTCAGGTTTCCCGGTGCAGGAGCGAGTGTTGTTAATGTGTGTGTGTGTGTGTGTGTGTGTGAGTGTTTCTCTTCTCTGAGGTCATTGTAGCCGCCGTTGGTGGAGTCTGCAGCATGGTAAGTGAAGCATGGCATCCATCAGTGATGCAGTGTGCAGTGTAACCCTCCGTTAGAGACGCAGAAGCGCAGTGTGGTGTTTGTAGTTTTGCTGAGGTTTGGATTTGTGTAGAGCTGCTTCTGATATTTAACGGCTAACGTCAGAGCTTGGCTAGCTGTGCGGGCAGATGGCATGTGCTGATGTCACAGGTGGTCTTCCTGCATGAGTCCTGTGTGAGCCATGTAGCTGTTTTTATTTATTTATTTATTTATGTATTTATTTATTGCTGTTTTTGGAGCTGTGTAAAAACATTAGCGATGCTGAGGTTTATGGTAAAGGTGGGCAATTTTATGATGTTCGATATTCATCATGATGTTTCTCATAATGTTTATCTGAGTTTGGAGGAGACCGCTGCCAAAAATGAGTAGCAGAGCTCTGCCAGCGCTGCAGGGCCTCGGGGATCCTGGGTGGGATTTTCTCCTCGGGTCACTGTCGGTGAGGAGTGTGGTGTGTGTTCTCCTTGTGTTTGTGTGGGTTTCCTCTCACAGTCCAAACACACAGATGTTGGAAGGTGGAGAGACAGAGTGACACTCACACCTATTCAACAATGAATACACACACACACACACACACACACACACACACAGGCGAGAAGTGACAGCCAAACGTGCACAGCCACCTCAGTTTATCCTCCTCTCAGATGCTTTACAGTAAACACTGGAACATTTCTCTGAGGATTTGATTGCATTCAGCCATGGGAACTTTATAGAGCTCAGATATGGCTGTAGGGTGATGAGTTGTGGGTCAAAAGAGTTGATCAAACACATCCCAAAGTTATCACACTGCTCCACAGCCCACTCTTGACACAGAGGATGCCACCTCAGACTCATGTGCAGCTGCTCCAGCAGCTCCACCTCCTTCATTTTTAAGACACCTCTGCGGTTGGGATGAAGTTTGGATTTCAGTGACCATCAGAGTGAAGGCAGTGGTGTATGATTCTGGAGGGTGGGGTAAAGAAGAGTGTTACACATTTTTCAGCTGCTATTGTTTCAGAGGAAAGAAGGGTCAGATTCCTCACAGCAGAGTGGAGATGCAAATTTAGCTGTGCTGTTTACCCCAGCTGTCGTGTTTGGCAGCTGCTGTCCAGTTTCTTGTAGAGAGTCCCGGAGCGTTACACAGTGACAACAGACCGTTGACGTCATGTGTTTAATTTTTTTGGTTGGTGTCAGGTCCATATTAGGGATTCAGGCTCGGAGTAACGGGTGTGGGTGGGATCTGTTGTCACGTTCACTGGTGTTTTGACGTGCAGTTAATTTCCAAACCATGTTCAAAGCTACAGATGATTTTAGCCTGCTGCTGTTACAGTGGACTCATTTTATTAGCGAACCTGACTTTTCTTTTCACGTTTCTTTGAAATATAGTTACTTTTGTCCAGCTTCTTTTGTCCTGCCATCCTCACTCGCTTTTGACCCCCGTGTGTCACCCACGATGCACCTGGGTCTTGCACAGTAACACCCGCTTATGGCGGGAAAGTTTTCCTTCCAGTGTTGGCGCTGCTCACAACCAAACTACAGAGACTGTGACAGCAGGGAAAGGCACGGCCAATCACACTAGCCTTATGTGTTACGGCGAGACAGGACTCGAGAAGAGAACGTGATTTAACCCTTTCTGCACCTCTAGGTTAATGAGATGTCGACAGAGCGGGGTTTTTTTTTGTAATTATCGGACAATTCTGTAATCTGTGGATATTGGTGGGACACGTCAACTCCGTCCATGCTAACTACACCCTTACCGTAGTTGAATCACGAGGTGTCTGAGATGAGGAGTCTTATTAGATTAGAGTCAATTAGAGTCTTATCCACTTTCTAAATGAAGGGAGAACGTAATTTAACCCTTCCTGTACCTTTAGATTTCTGAAAACTCAGTCTTTTTCATATAATGTGTTTTGCTCAAAAGACACAATCTTGGTGACACAGGAATATAACCAGTTCCATCTCCAAAAACATGTTTGCACTACTTTCCAGAAAGGTGAAAACCTTCTGCATTCCCATAAAATCTGGAAATAAGTTCATTCATTTTAATGCAGGAATTAATACTAAGTAATTCATTCCTTTATAAGAACATTTCAAACACAAAGTGAACACAGCACATAGATTAAAGACAAAAACATAAACCATCACAAACAAAAAGGTTGAAGGATAAAAACAGTAACAGTATGTGGAGGACAAATATCCAGAAACTGCAGATGCTCATCCACCTTTGAGCTTCATTCATTCATTCATTCATTCATTCATTTGCTGTAAATGCTTCGTCCTGTTCAGGGTCATCTGAGGAATCTCAAGAAGGTCAGGAATCTCAACTTTCAGATGTTATAGGCTTAGGTTATGTCAGTGTCCACCTACTAACCCAACCCACCATCATTTAAGATTCAGGGGAGACAGACGTTCAGACTTTTCCCTGCCCTGGACCCTCAGTGGTGCACCGAACTCACGCTGGGGTCTGAACTGTAGAGCCGCTGTCTGTCTCCAAATGCAGACTGAAGACCTGTCTCTTTCAAGAGAAATTAAATAAGCTCTGATCTGCTCTTATTAAACATTTATAGACAACCGAACTCTGACATTATTCGACGTTGAGGCGAGAGTGTAGTGTGTGAGGGTTGTGTATCTTCGTCGCCACACTGACTCCTGTATTCTGAGCTTCAGGTGTCTTTAGGACTCTTACTAATAAAACCCATTCAGGATATTTCCTTAGAAGACAGTGGAGTAGTTTTGTAAGTCAATCTGGATGAGAGCATCTACTAAACGCCCTAAATATAAATATTACACTGAAAGAGATAGCTGCGTATGGATGTTACACTAGCCATCTCAGAACATGGCTGTTATCACAGTTCAGCAGGTTCCAGTGCAACGTAACCTCCGTTCTTGTTAAAGCAATGAAACCTGATCCCTTAGATTGCATTTCGGAGGCTAATTATATGCAGCCCAATGGAGGATCAGGAGTGTGTGTCTGTAATTGTGTTTCAGAATGTCAGAGAGCTTTTAGCTGTCTTATCTTGGCATCTGTGCATTGCGCTGTGTGTTTTGGGGGAAGTGCTGTGTCTGTGAATGTATGTTTAGGCATGTGTGTGTGTTTGTGTGGGTGCTGCGGGTCGGAGCCGTCCTTACTAAGCTCCAGAACAGAGATCTGACCATGTGTTATCACTTTTATCTGTATCCGAAACTCTCTAAGCTGCTTCCACCCACAGCTACATCGTGAGAGTGAACCCCACCCACTGCTGCGCCGCTGTTCTGCTCCACAACATATGTAGCTACATATGGAGCCTCGTACCACACTCATGCTCTTTGATTCCTTCTGTTTGAAGATATTTTAGTGTGGTGTCTCTCTTTTCTTCACTGGGTTTGAGAACCCGGACTTTGAAAAATGCTTTGTGAATATGGACAGTCTTTGTTTTCACAAGTAAATTAAATATGCATATTAATTTCCCTTTCTCCTCGTTAAGAAATGTAAATGCTAGGGCAGCATTGGAGTGCTGCAGGGAATGTTGCTGTAACACAACTAAAATGTCACCTGAATTACCATAGCAACCACCTGGGATATCATAGCAACCGCCTAGAAACACCTTAAAAACGCCTTAGCAACCACTTATAAACTGTGACACCTTTGTTGCCATCTGAAACACCATAGCAATCGCCATGGCAACCACCTGAAGTACCTTTGTCAAAGCAACACATAGAAACCCCTTAGCAACACCATAACACATACTTAAGGAAAACCTTTAATACAAACCTTAGCATCCAGCTGAAATACCTTTTGCAACAACCCTAGCAACAACTTGAAATACCTCAGCAACCACCTGGGACACCATAGCAACCATATATAAAATCTTAGTAACCATTTTAGGAAGGCCTTAGCAACCACCTGGGACACCATAGCAACCATCTGAAAAAAGATAGTAAGCACTATAGCAACCATCAGTAATACCACAGTAACCACCTGAAATACCTTAGCAACCACACTAGCTAAACCTGGGAACCCACATAAACTACGCTTCTGTTCTGCTTTGTCTTCGGGAAACGCTGTTTTCCGGTTTGTTTCTGTTACTTGATTGAACCCTGATACATTCCTTTAATGTTGTGTGTTTGGACCTGAGCACTGAAAACATGTTTGGTGGAGCTTGAGAGAATTCAGGATCAGAACTGATGAGCTGTCGGCGCTCTGTGGCCTTTCTCCTCACGTTATTTCTCTGCCTGATTTTAATAACCGCAGTGAGACGGGGCGTTCTGAGCCGGACCCTCAAACAGGAACATGTGGCATGTCTGACAGTGATGAAAGACGAGGCGTGGCACTGAATACAATTGTTGCACTTAGATTTTGTGTCCAAGGCTGCATCCTTTATGATGTGTGTGTTACATAAGAGTTACCTGCACTAGTCACTATTTTTTATGTTGTTAAGTGTTTGAAACTCACCTGCCACATTCCATTATGGTCACCCTGTTTAGTACAAAGCCCTTGGTGTTTTCTAGGAACTACAAAATGTAGAGTCAGTGGTGTGTTGTTTTGTTTTTAACTCTGAGTCTTTGTTATCATTTCTGTGACCATCCCTAAAGCTTATTCTGATAGCAGTGCTGGGAATTACACCCCTCTTGAGGAAGTCAGACTTTGGGAATGGTGACCTAGGGCTAATTTTTGTTTCTATGGGGATTAAACAAGTTTACCACAGCTCATTTACTGTGCTCATCTCTACAGTAGCAGGGTCTGTACTGAAGCGCTCAGTATCAGCCCCCTGTTAGAACTCTGTCTGGCCCGAGCTGCAGTGTCTCGCTGTAATGACATAATGGGATAAACGTTGAGAGGATACACAGAGGATGCACCGCTGGAGGAGGCTATGGGAGGCTCCACTTCACAAACAGCAGGAGACAAAAGCCACAGCTTCCCCCGGACGTTCCAAAGCACAGTGGAGGGTTTAGATGAATGGGAAATTCATACCTTGTGAACATGCGCTTGCAGTCAGCATTTCAGGAATTTTAATGTTCAAGGATCATTTTAGAACAGACCTGTGCCGTAATAAATAGTGGGTATGCTATATAGCTGGTCTCTCTCTCTCTCTCTCTCTCTCTCTCTCTCTCTCTCTCTCTCTCTCTCTCTATCAGAAATGAAATGCTTTATTTTTGGGGGCCCCACCTATTTTTTTACACTCTGTTGATAAATGACTTGAAGCCAGAGGCGATTGCTCTAAGACTGC
>NC_089820.1:64558980-64638980 GCF_029633855.1 Hoplias malabaricus
GGCTGTGTGACATCAGCGTACACAATATGTTCTGTTTTGACATCCATTTTCAGAGAGATACAGTGCTGTTTTGGTGTGGACGGGAGCACGAAACACAGACAAAACCTTAGTTTTTAAAATATATATTGATCCGTGTGGACAGGGGTCTGAGGAAAATCTAAACATAGCACAAAAAGTAAGGATATTTGTGTTTGTGGTAGATTACTTCTTTATTGTAGCAATGCTTAATGGCAATAAATCGTACACCGTTGGAGCCTGTTAATTTTGCTTTTAAATGGTGCCACATTTGTAAGGAACATGCATTTGTGGGAGGTGCAGTAGAGCTGCGTATGTGGGTTGTGTGGGTCACTCTGGCACTAACAGCACGCCCAAGCTGATCCCACAAGTGTTCAATGGAGTTGAGGTCAGGAGCTGGCAGGCCATTCCATCCTCTCCACTCCCACAGTTTGGAGGTAGTCTCTGATAGACCTCACTCTGTGGAGGGAGCGTTGTCATCTTGGAGGATAGAGTTCGGTCTCAGACTGTGGAGATATGGGATTGCCACTGGTTGCAGAATTACATCTCGATATCTCTCTGAATTGAGAAGCCTCCAATGACGACAAGCCTCATTTTTCCAGTGAGAGAGATGCCGCCCCACACCATCACACAGAACAAGCTATTTAGGATTGGCAGAGAGGATTTGGCTAATTTTTTATTGGTGCAACCCACGTACTCAGCTCTACTGCTCCTCCCACAAATGCATGTTCCTTACAAATGTGGCACCATTTAAAGGAAAATAAACAGGGTTTCCAACAGATGTATTGCCAAGAAGCACTGTTACAACAAAGAAATCATTCACCAAACACAAGCTTCCTTACTTTTTTGTGGTATGTTTACATCTTTGATAGAGCTAAACAATCATGTCAGTTCAGCTTCATCATCACTGAGCGCCAATGCTTCATGATCTACAGGAGAATCTGTCTGTAGAACATTTTTACTCCCACCTGAGGAGCAGTACGGATCAATCTAGAACCACATGTCTCAGTCTGTGTCTCACTCTCAGTCTCAGTCTTCGTGCCCAGGTCGGTTGCTCGTGTACAGAAGTCAGTGGTCAGGCCTCACAAAGACTGAAATACGAAAAAAAAAAAAAATAGTTTTACAAGTGTGTGGGAGTGTGTTTACAGATGTGTCTTTCCAGAACACAGACATGGCAGCTCGTTAAAATAACAGCTGGACAGATGTTGAGGGAAAAACCAGCAGAGACAAAAAGGGAGACTACAGAGAGAGAGAGAGAGAGAGAGAGAGAGAGAGAGAGAGAGAGAGAGAGAGCAGACACTTCTGTAGTGGTTCCACGTGTTGGGGGTGTTTCTATGTAAATGAGGCTCTGTGTGTGTGTGTGTGTGTGTGTGTGTGTGTCTGTGCGAGGGACTGAAAGCTGGGCTCTGGGTCGTGTTTTCCTGCCTGTGTGGCCCCCTCCGCTTCCTCCTCCTTGCTCTGGATGGTAACGTCTCTGTTTGCCGCTTTCCTCTGAAACAGTGCAGATGGCAGCGAACTCTGAAGTGAGCAGCGACTGCGAGGTATGTTTGTCTTCTGCACACTCGTCCAGGTGAGGGACATGGTTTCTGCTGTGAGTGAACAGGTGGACTGTGTCACTAAAGGAGAGGCCCGTTGCTGATAGAGTGGGACGTTTTTGACCTGATGTTTCAGCTCCAGAGTTTTAATCAGCGCCTTGTTGACCGTCTCTGATTTTATTAGAAAACTACAAACACAGAGCCACTGTCCACTCCGGTCACTCTGGAGACTGTAGTTCATCTGTTGCTCTGTATACATTCTTACCCCCTCTTCACCCTGTTCTTTAATGATCAGGACCCCCGTGGAACAGGTATGATTTGCAGTGAGTGGCCACAGGGTTTAAAAACTCCTGCAGCTCTGCTGTGTCTGATCCACTCACATCTACTAGGTGTCCTGCAGGAAGACAAGTCTGATGTGATATTTATTTTCACATAAAAGTTTTTTTGTGTGATTGTGTGTGTAAGTTTTCAGTTTTGTTGGTCACTTTTGTCTAGCTGAGTATGAGAAGAAAGCAGTAAGTGTTTCCACACCTGAGATTCTGTGTGAGAGGCTCCTTGTGTTTTTAACTCACTCTCTCTCTCTCTTACACACACACACACACACACACACACACACAAACGCACTCCCTGCCTTTATTGGTCAGTCTAACAAAGAGCCCCGCTGTGTCCTCTTGAACAAGCACTCCATTCACTACTCTTCACACGCAGAGGCTGCTGGCACAGTGAGCGTCGCGCCCCACACTTGCGCAGACTTGCGCTGCTTCACACTGCTGTTGCATCTGGCCCATACACACACACACATGCATCCACAGCATCCACACACACACACATGCATCCACACACATACACACACACACATGCATCCACACACACACACACACCAGCTAAACAACACATACAACACCATCCAAACATTTGTTGATATCTCTTTTAATGATTTCTACTACTTTAATGTTAACACAATGCTGACGCAGACATTCAGCTTTACACTGGTAGTATGGATTTGCCAATAAAATGGGATGCTCTGGAGCAGCTGCACATGAGCCTAACCTCACCATGCCAAATGCAGAGACACCTGGCATTGTACTGTGAAGCAGTGGAATCCAGTACCTTTGGGATGTGTTGCAGTGGATCTAGAACGAATCATCCAACATCAGCACCAGTCCAAAAGACCATCCCACACTGTGGCCAGAGAGTTTGCTGAGTTTCCTCCACTACAGATTCCCTACTGGGCTCTACGTCTGCTTTTTGACCAGGTAAATTTGGTCCTGATCCCTGGAACTGGGTTCTTTTATTAGTCCTTGCTCTCTTGGGGTTCAAACGGACTAAACCAAACGGACTAAACCATGACCAGCGCACTGATTGGCCAGAGAGAGTTGTCACTCTATGCCACGCAGTGCAGACATCCAGCACAAACTTGCCATCTGTAAAATCTCCAAGCTACACCAGAGAACACAATTGTTTTTATCTGCCTCACCATGGCAGCTCGAAAAATGACACTGTGGTCTTTTGAGGAAGTTCAAACACTTCTTGTTTCGGTGCCGAAGAACACATCCAGTGAGAGGGAAAAAACAAACTCTACTGATCTGTAACAGATGACGAAGCTGTATTCATCCCAAAGAACAACATGCGAATACACAATGAGTAAACACTGCTTAACGTTACCGCCGCCGTCGCTGTGGTTTCCAAAGCCCACTGGTCCCATTAGAGATGGGGTTTTAAGATGACAACGGATACATTTCGGAGGGAAGCTGTGGGAGTTTAAAATCAACCAGGGACCAAGCAGAGTAGGGACTATACAGTGGAAATGTGGCATATACCTAACAGTCTGCATGGATGTGGCTCTGTTACTGATCATCAGCACAGCTGGGGTTATTCTCCTACGACCGAATCACAGTCGCACTGATATTCAGTAACAGCACCCCCTCCAGAGGAATATTCCTTAATTATCCTACACTAGGCTTTCTTTCTGGAACTTTCCTGACAGGACTTTTCTGACAGGTAATGTTTTTTAGCATTAAAAATATCAACTGTGAGAACACACTGCTCGGGAAGCAGGAGTGCTGTAAAAACACCCTGATTCCGCTCTCTGTGTCGAAGGGCGCTTTCACCATCTCCTCTCACCCCAGTGTTTCAGCTGGAGATGAACAGGGTTCCCACGACCAAGCAGAAGTAGCAAACATGGTGAGATGTTCTGGAGAAGTTAACTTTGAGGACCTCTCACTGGTCAGGCCACCACACGCCATCCAAGCTTGGAATAAATGAAGGCTATTGTTATCATAAGCTTGGTTGTATGTTTACAGTGGTCAGTTGAGTTGTGCGTGGAGTGAAAGGAACTGCAAACATGTCCCACATCCCACACGGCTGCTTCCCAGCCTCTCGGTTCCCTCAGCGTTGATTTCAGCTGCACAATGGGGCCTTTGAGACGGTAAATCAGCCAAAAACAAACCCCTTGTGGGTGGAAGTTGTTGTAATATGCTTGAAACAATGCTTTGCTGCGTTGGTTTGCTTGATGGTTTGTTTTAATGGTGCATGACGGTGAATTCCTGAACTGTGTAGCTCACCCAATCTCTTGTGTTGTGGTTAAATTATTGTGTGTGTTCATATCTAGCGATAAAGCATGACAGTGCTGGGGAAACCATTTCACAACAGCAGCACTGCTCTAGAGAAGTGGTCACCAACCAATCGATCGCGATGGACAGGTCGATCTCCAAGACCATGCAAGTCGATCTTTACAAATCATGGCTGCTTCAGTTATGGCATTTAAGTTACTATAATTGCGCCATTTTGTACCCGCAGTGATTCGCAAGCTACTTAAGCAGGGACATATAAAACTGAGGTCACACAGGGTTTGTGTCTGTGGACACTGACCAATTGTGGTGCTGCTCTGTCTCTGCCCGCTCTGACCCGACACGGCAGGAGCGCTGACGGTTTCTGTTTCATAACATGAGATATTACACAAATATTTAATTCATTCATTCATAGTCTGAAACCGTTAATCCAGTTCAAGGTTGCGGTGGGTCCGGAGCCCACCCGGAATCACTTGGCGCAACAAATATTTCATGTGAATTACAAATTACAACATAGAGCGTGTCACACTGTACTCTGGTGTATTGTCTAGTTGCGCTACTCTGTAGAAACGTGTTTCCATATTGTCTTTTCTCTCTTTTAACCCAAAAAGGTTCTGGACCTTTCTGGTCTTGAAAACAAATCTTCTGCTCAGCTTTCTCTTGCACTTAATGTAGATGACCATACTGTCACTGCCAAGGTACCGATAGTTAACATTTTTCATTCAAATTTGATAAAATCCGGGTTTATTTTTGAGTCTACAAAACCTCCTTGTTTGTCTAACACTCCACCATTAGTTTCATCATGATATAGTCACATTTATAGGGGACTGCAATTCGTGACATAGTCGCAAATGTTCTACATTTTATGCGACAATATCACAATCATAAGTGAATGGGTAATTACCAAACAAACACTTATATCCGTGCCCCGTGTTATACGACAGTAACACGACAACTCCTCCTCATTATGATGTCATTACCATCCGTTAATACCACAGTCTTATTTTTATTTACGGGAAATATAACGTTACTAATTCATTATTCGCTAAAATATCGAAGCAAATAACAGTTAGAGAAATGTCCTTTTCAGTGTTAACTCTTTGAAAATTAGTCAAAATAACGTTAAGTGAAAGAAATGTTCTCGTTAGAGTTAAAGCTAAAGTAGGACACCAATAATAAACATTGTTTAGGAGAAATATTATAATAAAATACTTTATGCCTTTGTTGGAATAAGATTCGCATTATGCCTTTTTCTATGTTATATCAGTAAAGACTGTAATGAGGAAGAGTTTCCTGTTACTGTCACATAGTGTTTCTATGGTAATTACCCATTCACTTATGATTGTGATATTGTCACATAAAATGTTGAAAATATGTGACTATGTCACGAATTACAGTCCCCTGTATATGTGACTATATCAGAGTGAGTGTGAGACCGGGTTGTATTATTGCAGCATGTTTGGGTCAGTGAGGTTTTGGATGAGTTATTAAAGTTCGACACAAAAAACTAGCTGGACCAGATGAGTCGGACCCTTTTTTGTTTTAGACTGGCAGGTTTAATAGTTGCTGCTCAAGTTGCCTGATCTCTATATCGCTTTATAAATAAACAATTGATTAACTACCTTGATGCTCATAACATTCTAGCTGATGCTCAGTCTGGCTTTAGACAAGGTTATGGATGTGTCACTGCCACCCCTAAAAATCCTTAATGATATCATTTCTGCTTTGGATGCCAAACAATATTGTGCAGCAATTTTTATTGATTTAGCTAAAGCTTTTGACACTGTTAATCACACGATTGTAATTGATAGACTGGGCAGCATTGGAGTTTCAGATCATTCTCTAGCATGGTTTTCAAACTACCTCTCAGACAGGGTTCAGCGTGTGAAGACGGGAGCAAATCCTTTCAGATACTTTCTCAGTTAAGAAAGGTTTTCCTCAGGGCTCAATTTTAGGCCCAACATTGTTTTCCATTTACATAAATGACATTGTTTTCTCTGCTCTGGACTCATCCATTCACCTTTATGCTGATGATACAGTTCTTTATGCTGTTGTAATTAATTCACTCCAAGATTTCAGCAAGCTTTCTCCACCTTGAATCTTCTGATAAAAACCACCAAGACTAAGGTTATGTGGTTTGGCAAGAAGGGTTTTGTACTTCAGATACATCAAACTATTCTCACTTTTGATGGCATTAATAGGTTACAGAATATAAATATTTAGATATTTAGGTTATAGACAAAACTTTGTCTTTCTCAGTTCATATCAGTGACTACAGTCTAAGTCTAAAATTGTTTTTTTATACAGAATGCCTGCCTCCTTAAATCGCTCAGCTAAATTAATCTTAGTTCAAATGGCTATCCTTCCTATGCTAGATTATGGTGATGTAATATACAAGATTAAGATTAGCCCGGTAAGATTAGCCAATAAAAGCATCCTGCAAAAACTGGATATACTTTATCATTCTGCCATTCGTTTCACTACAAATGCTCCCTTTAAAACTCAAAACACTTCTCTTTACTCGTCAGTAAACTGGCCGCCAGCCGTTGTTGGCTTCTGTTGTTGTTGCTTTTCTGTTGATTTTGTTGTATATAGATTTGTTATGTGTCTCAAAAGGCTTTGCATTTTGCCAGGCTGCCATTGTAAATAAGAAGTTGTTCTTAATGACTTGGCTGGTGAAATAAAAGTTAATTAAAATAAAATGTACTTTTATTAGTACAGCCGCATAAATAAAAGGTAGGATATTTGGGTAGGCTACAAGAAGTATATCAGAAAATGCTCCCAAAAGAAGTATAAGCAAGAGGTATGCACAGCCTAAATCTCCTTATGAGGGCAAAGATAAGGTGATTTAAGGTCATTTCAGTGAATACGTTGATTATACATGTGTAATTTTGTTAAGCTGCTGTAGGATAGTTATCAATAGCTAGTACAATATGTCAGAACACCTGTTTAGCTCTTACAGACAGCCTCAGGCACTAAGTTCCACCGCAGCCAACACTCAGCTGTACATTAATGAAGTAAGTAAACAGTTTAATTTTATGTTACTGGAGGCGATGGGGACATACACAGCTTGGTTTTGTAAGTAGCCAAAGCCTGGTCTTTATGCTGGTAGATCTTTCGTTTGTTCAGATTTCAAAAGGAGATCTTGTACGTAAAAAGGTTGGAGTGTATTTACACTTTTTGTCTTGTTTTCTATGAGCTGCAGTTGTATGATTGCTTTTAAGGGTGTTTTTTTACACCTGCACTTTGTAGTCTGTACACCTTTGGTGCTATTCGTTTGTGCAGGTATGAACGCAGTTATCGCACTGACCAAAGCAACCGCACCAAAACCCATGAAAGGAGGTGGTCTCAGTCCAGTCCCAAACGAACTCTGGAGCAGTTTGATTGTGCTGAGAATGTGATCCGTCCTCGATCCAACCCAAATATCAGGTGAACTCTGTAGCAAGGTGTGCTTTACATTATGGGATGGTGTAGTGCCCATATAATTGTCAGTGCTATAAACAAGTGAAATTGATTGTGCCGTTGCTCCATATTAAATTTCACAGAAACATGAATGACTACACAACACTGCCCCCCCATACAGGTGCAACCAGTAAGTGATGAGAGTGTTCTCACATGTTTTTTTTAGTGACGCATTTTGTTGCGCTTTGATTTATCACTGTGTGAAAACAAACTAAACTTAGGGGAAAACGCTCCAAGTGTACAATCTCGTGATTTGAACTGGACCAGAACAAACGAACTATAGGTGAAAACACCCTCTGGTTTAAAGTAGCTGCTGGAATCCACTGAAAAAATGCATACATTGTGCTGTACAGACTTAACTTTTCACAAACATCACTGGACTCCCTGAATTTTGAGGTCATTAAAGGGTCAGAATTTAAATTCCCTACTGGTGTGGTAGTTAAGAGGCCTGGGCAGACTGAGTAGTTGTTGTTGTGTATGAGTGCTGACTCCTCTCAGTGCAAAACTCATTTACCTTAAAGACAACATAGAGGATTCTGGACATCTGTTCTCACAGCAAAACAAACTTCACCTTATTTACATAACTCCTGAAGCTCTGCATCTATGAAGGTGGAATGTTGTGTTTGAGTAAGAAGTGACTGTGTTTTGATTTAGCTGAAATTTAATTTGTCGATCTTTTCACTGTTTGAATTACCACAGAAGGTCATTTGTAACTCGAGCTGTTTAGTTTTGTAGCACTTTCAGTCTGCGTTTACTTGCATGGAACATTAGCTGCCAGAGTCAGCTCTACCTTAAGTAATGTAACTAAATAGGTAAGGTAACAAAAGTAAGTCAGTGTTACCCACCTATGGAGCAGGAATAGAGCCACATCCTGATCTCTTTTCATGATTTTCAACATTCAGAGTATCTCCACCATCCAAACGTTTCCACATGACTCCAAATAGCTCAACCAGTAATGTACAGAGAAAAAGCATGGGCCAGTTTGGACTGAGACATTTAGTTTGTTTCCCATTTACAGAGCCAGGGCTGCATACAAACACTGGAGCTTTTTCTAGCACTTTTTCTATAAAAGGTATTTTGAATTAAAACATCACCTTTTAAATGGAATTGCCAGATTATTTACTAAAATTGACAAGTTTCGGAATATTTTAGAAGACTGTTAATTGAAATACTGCAGTTAAAATGTCATGTTTGTCTTGATTGTGGTGGGTTTGCTCTTGGGGTGTAATAATTATGCTTAGATGTAACTTCATTCATTAAGACATGTTTTGTTTAACCAAGGTGTGAGAGACCAGTGATTCCCGGCAGCGTATTCTCATCGTAAAGGAACCTAAGCCCTGGAATCCCTACTCCAGGCAGGATGTGAGAATTCAGTGGTGTCATGAAGAGATTCCTGTGAGGTCTTGGAGGCCATTTACTCCTTTTCCTGAAATCTGTTAGATGTGTATCGCAGAGTTTAAACCACAAGCTTATTATTTTGTTATTGGCCTCAGCACTTATTTAGCAACTGCTGTATGGAGCAAGTGCTGTGAACACTCATGTGTAGGTTTTACAACCATTAAGAGTGTGAGGTGATAAAGAGATACAGCGTGTTTCACCAGTTTATGGAAAATGACATGGTTAAGATATAAACATGTTGTGAAATGCTTTTAGAGAAAAAAGCGTCAGAGTCAGAATGGCTCACAGTGGCAGTGATGGTAACCAGACGTCAAACCACTTTAAATGACCTTGATTACACCTCCACAACATTCAAATGTATAAGATTTTCCATTTAAATGTGGTTGTAGGCACATCTTTTCGAACTCTGCACACTCAGTGTGTGATGTCGGGAGATTTTCCACGACGTGGCATGAGGCTGAATCTCACAGGAGGATGGTTAAGGAATTAATTACAGTAAAGATGCAGTCCAGCTGATGCTGCTTCGGCTCTTTGCTCTAATGCTGAACTCATTACAAATGCTTTTTACAGAGTTTGGCCACCAATGAAATGAGGACATAATAGTGGAATACCCGCTGCACTCAGAGGGCTGGGTAGAGCTGCAGTAATCAATGAGATGAGCAGAGTCGGTCAGATGCTTACGGCATCAGTATGTTTAAGTCCACGCAAGCATCGCTGAAAATTCCCTGACCAAGCGTCCATCAAAAGCTTTTTAAATGTAATTAGAGCTGAACACACGTTCTCAGCAAGAAGTGTTGTATTTGGTAATGAAAAAAACACTGCTGATTTGACCAGTTAAGAAGCATTCCAGAGAAATGGATTGTTTTTTTATTCATTCATTCATTCATTGTCTGTAAGCACTTATCCAGTTCAGGGTCGCGGTGGGTCCAGAGCCTACCTGGAATCATTGGGCACAAGGCGGGAATACACCCTGGAGGGGGCGCCAGTCCTTCACAGGGCAACACACACATTCACACCTACGGACACTTTTGAGTCGCCAATCCACCTACCAACGTGTGTTTTTGGACTATGGGAGGAAACCGGAGCACCCAAAGGAAACCCACGCAGACACAGAGAGAACACACCACACTCCTCACAGACAGTCACCCGGAGGAAACCCACGCAGACACAGAGAGAACACACCACACTCCTCACAGACAGTCACCCGGAGGAAACCCACGCAGACACAGGGAGAACACACCACACTCCTCACAGACAGTCACCCGGAGGAAACCCACGCAGACACAGGGAGAACACACCACACTCCTCACAGACAGTCACCTGGAGCGGGAATCGAACCCACAACCTCCAGGTCCCTGGAGCTGTGTGACTGCGACACTACCTGCTGCACCACCGTGTTTTTTTTTTTTCATTTTTGTCGCTCTTTATACACGTCACAACTTCCAATGTGCGACACCAGTCACACAGTCAGTCAGTGTGCAGTTTCTTGAACTTTCTGACCGCTGACTGCACGGCGCCAGTGAAATAATGACGGCACACAGAGAGAGGACAGCGTTGTTGTTTGCTGCCAGTGAATAATTTAAGTTTTTTCCCCATTACCACAAGGACTCAAATAGACATTGAATATTATGTTGCGCCTGCTGCTTTAAGCAGCAGCGCGCAATATATTGTTCTTCTTAAGTCATATTATTATGTTGCGCCTGCTGCTTTAAGCAGCGGCGCAATATATTGTTCTTCTTAAGTCATATTATTATTTTTATTATTTTTATTATTCCGCGTTTCCTTGTCCGCCTAACTAGTCCCGCAGCTTTCGAGCTATCGACTCCGTTCCACCTGGAAATCGTGCGTCCTATAGCGACGATGTGGGCTTGTATACAGCTTTCCGATACCCGCACTCGTTCGTCCGCTACACTCGTTTATCGCTCCGTTTTTCCCCAGTCATTTCTATGGAATTAATTTTCAAAGTGCTCTAACTCTGTCATTTTTCAAGCTACGGACACGGGATTTCAGACGGTCGGACCCGGGCGTACCGGCTCCCGTCACTTCCGTTTTCGGAATTTTTGCACTCATCCTTCCCTTTCTATCACTCCTTCAAAATCCCTCCATTTATTTCAATGGGAGGCTCTTAGAGTGGGTGACATCATACACTGTAGATTCCTTCTCAGAAAACGGGTTTTTCACTTTTCAGCCGAACAAATCGCCATAACTTCCTCATACTTTCACCTAGAAACTTCATTTAAATTTTAAATGGTAGAGAAACTTGTCCTTTCTAATACCTCTAAATTTGAAAATTATTGAAAATACGGTTTTTGAGTTATGAATTTTTGTTCGGCACTAGGGACGGTTTCGGCTCCCATAGGGTTCAATGTATTTTTGGAGCAGCTCAGAGTGCGGTTTCTAAAATTTTCTCCTGTTTTTAACTCGTCATAACATGCTCAATTCTCACTTAATCTGCAAATTTTTTATACCATATCGATCCCCAGACTCTCCTTGTCGCAACGGTATATACGGTTAAGTGATGTGAGGAAAACTTTCCGAGCTATAAGAATTTGTTCGGAGGGTGGGTACGCTCCCATAGGAACCCATTGAAATTATTTTTTTTCTTTTTCAATTTTCTGCCGAACATTTCACCATAACTTCCTTATACTTTCACCTACAGACTTCATTTAAACTTTAAATGGTAGAGAAATTTCCCCTTTCTCACACTTGTAAGTTTCAGACCGTTTGAGAATACCGTTCTTGAGTTATGAATTTTTGTTCCACACTTGGGAGGGTTTTCCTCCCATAGAGCTCAATGTATTTTAAGAGCGGGTCTGCACGCAGATTTTCAAAACTTTGCCTGTTTTTAACTCGTAATTACACCATCAATTCTCGCTCAAAGTGCAAAAATTTTTACACCATCTCGAGCACCAGACTCTCCTTGTCGCTACGGTATGCTTCGTTCAATTTTGGTTGGGAAAAGTTTTCGAGCTACGGGTGATTTTTTGGAGGGTGCTCCACCGGTCGAAATTCATTGAATCATGAGTCTGTCAGTTGTATTCTGTGAGCGTGCGTGTGAGAGAGAGAGAGGGGGGAGGGGCAGTGGCAGAGGCAGAGACCGAGGGGGAGAGGTATGAAGGACAGACATACATAGGCAGTGTCTAACACTTTAAAGGTCATTTTAAGGGGGACGTCTTAATTATCCAGGGTTTCTTAAGGTGGAATTTTTTTTTAGAATACCTCATTCACAATATACTGCCTGTCTTTTCGACATTTTAACCTTTATTTCAAGTGGTCATTTTTAAAGGTGGACGTCTCAATACAATTGTGGGTTTCTTAAGGTGGAATTTTATTAAGGTGGTATTTAAAATGTATTGGCCATCTTTTTGGCTTTGAAGACTCTTTTGGCCTGCAATGTGGACATCTCAATACAATTCTGGGTTTCTTAAGGTGGAATTGTTTTTAAAGGTGGAATTCAAAATGTATCGTTTTCCATTCACGCCCTACAGAGCTCCATAGAGTCCAATGTAAACTGCTGTGGGAGAGTGCTCCCTTAACATCCCACTACCGACAGCTTAGCAGTAAACTCCTTCACCATAAGCGTCGCCTAGTGACCCACGCGGGTTTACCGTATCGAGGACCTCGCTTTAAGCGGGAAAGACGCGGATCGGGGGGCGGGGCTTTAGGCGGCGCAACATCTCGCGTTTCCTCCTGGAAATGCAGACCTCTAGTGTTACGTTTGCTGCCCTTCATTCTGAGGATCGTTCATTCTTGTCCGGTTAACTCCGCCCACAGTTTTCGAGATATAGACTCCGTTCAAAGTTTGTCTCGTAGAGCTGCCCTGTGGGATGCGGGCTTGTATACAGCTTTTGGAAAAGTTGCATAGTTTTCGCACAGTAAGCATTTGAAGTTTCATCTTTTCTCCCATAGGAATGAATGGAAAAATGTCCATAAACTTTTGTCAAACTTTCAAACTGCTGTCACACGGTCAGTTTTCGAGCTAGAGACACCAGAACTCAAACGGGCAGACCCGAGGGTCCACGGTCCCACCACGTGAAACTATAGGCCGATAGCCCACCCGCTTCATGACCTTTGACCCCGTTTTCCTACACAGCTCCATAGAGTCCAATGTAAACTGCTGTGGGAGAGTGCTCTCTTAACATCCCACTACCGACAGCTTAGCAGTAAACTCCTTCACCATAAGCGTCGCCTAGTGACCCACGCGGGTTTACCGTATCGAGGACCTCGCTTTAAGCGGGAAAGACGCGGATCGGGGGGCAGGGGTTTAGGCGGCGCAACATCTCGCGTTTCCTCCTGGAAATGCAGACCTCTAGTGTTACGTTTGCTGCCCTTCATTCTGAGGATCGTTCATTCTTGTCCGGTTAACTCCGCCCACAGTTTTCGAGATATCGACTCCGTTCAAAGTTTGTCTCGTAGAGCTGCCCTATGGGATGCGGGCTTGTATACAGCTTTTGGAAAAGTTGCATAGTTTTCGCACAGTAAGCATTTAAAGTTTCATCTTTACTCCCATAGGAATGAATGGAAAAATGTCCATAAACTTTTGTCAAACTTTCAAACTGCTGTCACACGCTCAGTTTTTGAGCTACAGACACCAGAACTCAAACGGGCAGACCCGAGGGTCCACGGTCCCACCACGTAAACTTATGGGCCGATAGCCCACCTGCTTCATGACCTTTGACCCCGTTTTCCTTTCACGGCCTACTGAGCTCCATAGACTCCAATGTAAACTGCTGTGGGAGACTGCTCTCTTAACATCCCACTACCAACAGCTTAGCAGTCAACTCCTTCACCATAGCGTGGCCTAGTGACCCACGAGGGTTTCCGTACCGAGGACCTCGCTTTAAGCGGAAAAGACGCGGATCGGGGGACGGGGGTTTAGGCGGCGCAACATCTCGCGTTTCCTCCTGGAAATGCAGACCTCTAGTGTTACGTTTGCTGCCCTTCATTCTGAGGATCTTCATTCCTTGTCCGGTTAACTCCGCCCACAGTTTTCGAGATATCGACCCCGTTCAAAGTTTGTTTCGTAGAGCTTCCCTGTGGGATGCGGGCTTGTATACAGCTTTTGGAAAAGTTACATAGTTTTTGCACAGTAAGCATTTGAAGTTTCAACTTTTCTCCCATAGGAATGAATGGAAAAATGTCCATAAACTTTTGTCAAACATTCAAAGTGCTGTCACACGGTCAGTTTTCGAGCTAGAGACACCAGAACTCAAACGGGCAGACCCGAGGGTCCACGGTCCCACCACGTAAAACTATGGGCCGATAGCCCACCCGCTTCATGACCTTTGACCCCTTTTCCATTCACGGCCTACAGAGCTCTATAGAGTCCAATGTAAACTGCTGTGGGACAGTGCTCTATTAACATCCCACTACCGACAGCTTAGCAGTAAACTCCTTCACCATAAGCGTCGCCTAGTGACCCACACGGGTTTACCGTATCGAGGACCTCGCTTTAAGCGGGAAAGACGCGGATCGGGGGGCAGGGGTTTAGGCGGCGCAACATCTCGCGTTTCCTCCTGGAAATGCAGACCTCTAGTTATGTTGCGCCTGCTGCTTTAAGCAGCAGCGCGCAATATATTGTTCTTCTTAAGTCATATTATTATTATTATTCTTATTATTCCGCGTTTCCTTGTCCGCCTAACTAGTCCCGCAGCTTTCGAGCTATCGACTCCGTTCCACCTGGAAATCGTGCATCCTATAGTGACGATGTGGGCTTGTATACAGCTTTCCGATACCCGCACTCGTTCGTCCGCTACACTCGTTTTTCGCTCCGTTTTTCCCCAGTCATTTCTATGGAATTAATTTTCAAAGTGCTCTAACTCGGTCATTTTTCAAGCTACGGACACGGGATTTCAGACGGTCGGACCCGGGCGTACCGGCTCCCATCACTTCCGTTTTCGGAATTTTTGCACTCATCCTTCCCTTTCTTTTCCTCCTTCAAAATCCCTCCATTCATTTCAATGGGAGGCTCTTAGAGTGGGGGTGATGTCATCCACTGTAGTTTCAGTGGCAAAAAGCCGTTTTTTCACTTTTCAGCCGAACAAATCGCCATAACTTCCTTATAGTTTCACCTAGAAACTTCATTTAAATTTTAAATGGTAGAGAAACTTGTCCTTTCTAAGACCTCTAAATTTGAACATTATTGAAATTACGGTTTTTGAGTTATGAATTTTTGTTCGGCACTAGGGACGGTTTCGGCTCCCATAGGGTTCAATGTATTTTTGGAGCAGCTCAGAGTGCGGTTTCTAAAATTTTCTCCTGTTTTTAACTCGTCATAACATGCTCAATTCTCACTTAATCTGCAAATTTTTTATACCATATCGATCCCCAGACTCTCCTTGTCGCAACGGTATATACGGTTAAGTGATGTGGGGAAAACTTTCCGAGCTATAAGCATTTGTTCGGAGGGTGGGTACGCTCCCATAGGAACCCATTGAAATTATTTTTTTCTTTTTCAATTTTCTGCCGAACATTTCACCATAACTTCCTTATACTTTCACCTACAGACTTCATTTAAATTTTAAATGGTAGAGAAATGTCCCCTTTCTCAAACTTGTAAGTTTCAGACCGTTTGAGAATACCGTTCTTGAGTTATGAATTTTTGTTTGACACTTGGGAGGGTTTTCCTCCCATAGAGCTCAATGTATTTTAAGAGCGGGTCGGCACGCAGATTTTCAAAACTTTGCCTGTTTTTAACTCGTAATTACACCATCAAATCTCGCTCAAAGTGCAAAAATTTTTACACCAACTCGAGCACCAGACTCTCCTTGTCGCTACGGTATGCTTCGTTCATTTTTGGACCTGGAAAAGTTTTGGAGATATTTGAGGTTTTTTGGAGGGTGCCCCACCGGTCGAAATTCATTGAATCATGAGTCTGTCAGTTGTATTCTGTGAGCGTGCGTGTGAGAGAGAGAGAGGGGGGAGGGGGAGGGGCAGAGGCAGAGACTGAGGGGAAGAGCTGTGAGGGCCACAGAAATACACAGGCAGTCTGTAACACTTTAAAGGTCATTTTTAAGGGGGACGTCTTAATTATCCAGGGTTTCTTAAGGTGGAATTTTTAAAAAAGACCTCATTCACAATATACTGGCTGTCTTTTCAACATTTTAAGACGCGGATCGGGGGACGGGGGTTTAGGCGGCGCAACATCTCGTGTTTCCTCCTGGAAATGCAGACCTCTAGTGTTACGTTTGCTGCCCTTCATTCTGAGGATCGTTCGTTCTTGTCCGGTTAACTCCGCCCACAGTTTTCGAGATATCGACTCCGTTCAAAGTTTGTTTCGTAGAGCTGCCCTGTGGGATGCGGGCTTGTATACAGCTTTTGGAAAAGTTGCATAGTTTTTGCACAGTAAGCATTTGAAGTTTCATCTTTACTCCCATAGGAATGAATGGAAAAATGTCCATAAACTTTTGTCAAACTTTCAAACTGCTGTCACACGCTCAGTTTTCGAGCTAGAGACACCAGAATTCAAACGGGCAGACCCGAGAGTCCACGGTCCCGCCACGTGAAATTATGGGCCGATAGCCCACCCGCTTCATGACCTTTGACCCCGTTTTCCATTCACGGCCTACAGAGCTCCATAGAGTCCAATGTAAACTGCTGTGGGAGAGTGCTCTCTTAACATCCCACTACCGACAGCTTAGCAGTAAACTCCTTCACCATAAGCGTCGCCTAGTGACCCACGCGGGTTTACCGTACCGAGGACCTCGCTTTAAGCGGGAAAGACGCGGATCGGGGGACGGGGGTTTAGGCGGCGCAACATCTCGCGTTTCCTCCTGGAAATGCAGACCTCTAGTTATGTTGCGCCTGCTGCTTTAAGCAGCGGCGCAATATATTGTTATCCGTAAGTCATATTATGTTGCGCCAGCTGCTTTAGCAGCGCGCAATATATTGTTCTTCTTAAGTCATATTATTATTATTATTATTATTATTATTCCGCGTTTCCTTGTCCGCCTAACTAGTCCCGCAGCTTTCGAGCTATCGACTCCGTTCCACCTGGAAATCGTGCGTCCTATAGCGACGATGTGGGCTTGTATACAGCTTTCCGATACCCGCACTCGTTCGTCCGCTACACTCGTTTATCGCTCCGTTTTTCCCCAGTCATTTCTATGGAATTAATTTTCAAAGTGCTCTAACTCGGTCATTTTTCAAGCTACGGACACGGGATTTCAGACGGTCGGACCCGGGCGTACCGGCTCCCATCACTTCCGTTTTCGGAATTTTTGCACTCATCCTTCCCTTTCTATACCTCCTTCAAAATCCCTCCATTCATTTCAATGGGAGGCCCTTAGAGTGGGGGTGATGTCATCCACTGTAGTTTCAGTGGCAAAAAGCCGTTTTTTCACTTTTCAGCCGAACAAATCGCCATAACTTCCTTATAGTTTCACCTAGAAACTTCATTTAAATTTTAAATGGTAGAGAAACTTGTCCTTTCTAAGACCTCTAAATTTGAACATTATTGAAAATACGGTTTTTGAGTTATGAATTTTTGTTCGGCACTAGGGAGGGTTTCGGCTCCCATAGGGTTCAATGTATTTTTGGAGCAGCTCAGAGTGCGGTTTCTAAAAATTTCTCCTGTTTTTAACTCGTCATAACATGCTCAATTCTCACTTAATCTGCAATTTTTTTATACCACATCGATCCCCAGACTCTCCTTGTCGCAACGGTATATACGGTTAAGTGATGTGGGGAAAACTTTCCGAGCTATAAGCATTTGTTCGGAGGGTGGGTACGCTCCCATAGGAACCCATTAAATTTTTTTTTTTCTTTTTCAATTTTCTGCCGAACATTTCACCATAACTTCCTTATACTTTCACCTACAGACTTCATTTAAACTTTAAATGCTAGAGAAATTTCCCCTTTCTCACACTTGTAAGTTTCAGACCGTTTGAGAATACCGTTCTTGAGTTATGAATTTTTGTTTGACACTTGGGAGGGTTTTCCTCCCATAGAGCTCAATGTATTTTAAGAGCGGGTCTGCACGCAGATTTTCAAAACTTTGCCTGTTTTTAACTCGTAATTACACCATCAAATCTCGCTCAAAGTGCAAAAATTTTTACACCATCTCGAGCACAAGACTCTTCTTGTCGCTACGGTATGCTTCGTTCAATTTTGGTTGGGAAAAGTTTTCGAGCTACGGGTGATTTTTTGGAGGGTGCCCCACCGGTCGAAATTCATTGAATCATGAGTCTGTCAGTTGTATTCTGTGAGCGTGCGTGTGAGAGACAGAGAGGGGGGAGGGGGAGGGGCAGAGGCAGAGACTGACAGGGAGAGCTGTGAGGGCCACAGAAATACACAGGCAGTCTGTAACACTTTAAAGGTCATTTTTAAGGGGGACGTCTTAATTATCCAGGGTTTCTTAAGGTGGAATTTTTTAAGAATACCTCATTCACAATATACTGGCTGTCTTTTCAACATTTTAAGACGCGGATCGGGGGGCGGGGGTTTAGGCGGCGCAACATCTCGCGTTTCCTCCTGGAAATGCAGACCTCTAGTGTTACGTTTGCTGCCCTTCATTCTGAGGATCGTTCATTCTTGTCCGGTTAACTCCGCCCACAGTTTTCGAGATATCGACTCCGTTCAAAGTTTCATTCGTAGAGCTTCCCTGTGGGATGCGGGCTTGTATACAGCTTTTGGAAAATTTGCATAGTTTTCGCACAGTAAGCATTTGAAGTTTCATCTTTTCTCCCATAGGAATGAATGGAAAAATGTCCATAAACTTTTGTCAAACTTTCAAACTGCTGTCACACGCTCAGTTTTCGAGCTACAGACACCAGAATTCAAACGGGCAGACCCGAGAGTCCACGGTCCCACCACGTGAAATTAAGGGCCGATAGCCCACCCGCTTCATGACCTTTGACCCCGTTTTCCATTCACGGCCTACAGAGCTCTATAGAGTCCAATGTAAACTGCTGTGGGAGAGTGCTCTCTTAACATCCCACTACCGACAGCTTAGCAGTAAACTCCTTCACCATAAGCGTCGCCTAGTGACCCACGCGGGTTTACCGTATCGAGGACCTCGCTTTAAGCGGGAAAGACGCGGATCGGGGGACGGGGGTTTAGGCGGCGCAACATCTCGCGTTTCCTCCTGGAAATGCAGACCTCTAGTGTTACGTTTGCTGCCCTTCATTCTGAGGATCGTTCATTCTTGTCCGGTTAACTCCGCCCACAGTTTTCGAGATATCGACTCCGTTCAAAGTTTGTCTCGTAGAGCTGCCCTATGGGATGCGGGCTTGTATACAGCTTTTGGAAAAGTTGCATAGTTTTCGCACAGTAAGCATTTGAAGTTTCGTGTTTTCTCCCATAGGAATGAATGGAAAAATGTCCATAAACTTTTGTCAAACTTTCAAACTGCTGTCACACGGTCAGTTTTCGAGCTACAGACACCAGAATTCAAACGGGCACACCCGAGAGTCCACGGTCCCACCACGTGAATTTATGGGCCGATAGCCCACCCGCTTCATGACCTTTGACCCCGTTTTCCTTTCACGGCCTACAGAGCTCCATAGAGTCCAATGTAAACTGCTGTGGGACAGTGCTCTCTTAACATCCCACTACCAACAGCTTAGCAGTAAACTCCTTCACCATAAGCGTCGCCTAGTGACCCACGCGGGTTTACCGTATCGAGGACCTCGCTTTAAGCGGTAAAGACGCGGATCGGGGGGCGGGGGTTTAGGCGGCGCAACATCTCGCGTTTCCTCCTGGAAATGCAGACCTCTAGTGTTACGTTTGCTGCCCTTCATTCTGAGGATCGTTCATTCTTGTCCGGTTAACTCCGCCCACAGTTTTCGAGATATCGACTCCGTTCAAAGTTTGTTTCGTAGAGCTTCCCTGTGGGATGCGGGCTTGTATACAGCTTTTGGAAAAGTTACATAGTTTTCGCACAGTAAGCATTTGAAGTTTCGTGTTTTCTCCCATAGGAATGAATGGAAAAATGTCCATAAACTTTTGTCAAACTTTCAAACTGCTGTCACACGCTCAGTTTTCGAGCTAGAGACACCAGAACTCAAACGGGCAGACCCGAGGGTCCACGGTCCCACCATGTGAAATTATGGGCCGATACCCCGCCCGCTTCATGACCTTTGACCCTGTTTTCCATTCACGGCCTACAGAGCTCCATAGAGTCCAATGTAAACTGCTGTGGGAGAGTGCTCTCTTAACATCCCACTACCAACAGCTTAGCAGTAAACTCCTTCACCATAAGCGTCGCCTAGTGACCCACGCGGGTTTACCGTATCGAGGACCTCGCTTTAAGCGGGAAAGACGCGGATCGGGGGACGGGGGTTTAGGCGGCGCAACATCTCGCGTTTCCTCCTGGAAATGCAGACCTCTAGTGTTACGTTTGCTGCCCTTCATTCTGAGGATCGTTCATTCTTGTCCGGTTAACTCCGCCCACAGTTTTCGAGATATCGACTCCGTTCAAAGTTTGTCTCGTAGAGCTTCCCTGTGGGATGCGGGCTTGTATACAGCTTTTGGAAAAGTTACATAGTTTTCGCACAGTAAGCATTTGAAATTTCATCTTAACTCCCATAGGAATGAATGGAAAAATGTCCATAAACTTTTGTCAAACTTTAAAACTGCTGTCACACGGTCAGTTTTCGAGCTAGAGACACCAGAACTCAAACGGGCAGACCCGAGGGTCCACGGTCCCACCACGTAAAATTATGGGCCGATAGCCCACCCGCTTCATGACCTTTGACCCCGTTTTCCATTCACGGCCTACAGAGCTCCATAGAGTCCAATGTAAACTGCTGTGGGAGAGTGCTCTCTTAACATCCCACTACCGACGGCTTAGCAGTAAACTCCTTCACCATAAGCGTCGCCTAGTGACCCACGCGGGTTTACCGTATCGAGGACCTCGCTTTAAGCGGGAAAGACGCGGATCGGGGGGCAGGGGTTTCGGCGGCGCAACATCTCGCGTTTCCTCCTGGAAATGCAGACCTCTAGTGTTACGTTTGCTGCCCTTCATTCTGAGGATCGTTCATTCTTGTCTGGTTAACTCCGCCCACAGTTTTCGAGATATCGACTCCGTTCAAAGTTTGTTTCGTACAACTTCCCTGTGGGATGCGGGCTTGTATACAGCTTTTGGAAAATTTACATAGTTTTAGCACAGTAAGCATTTGAAGTTTCAACTTTTCTCCCATAGGAATGAATGGAAAAATGTCCATAAACTTTTGTCAAACTTTCTAACTGCTGTCACACGCTCAGTTTTCGAGCTAGAGACACCAGAATTCAAACGGGCAGACCCGAGAGTCCAAGGTCCCACCACGTGAAATTATAGGCCGATACCCCGCCCGCTTCATGACCTTTGACCCCGTTTTCCATTCACGGCCTACAGAGCTCCATAGAGTCCAATGTAAACTGCTGTGGGAGAGAGCTCTCTTAACATCCCACTACCGACAGCTTAGCAGTAAACTCCTTCACCATAAGCGTCGCCTAGTGACCCACGCGGGTTTACCGTATCGAGGACCTCGCTTTAAGCGGGAAAGACGCGGATCGGGGGACGGGGGTTTAGGCGGCGCAACATCTCGCGTTTCCTCCTGGAAATGCAGACCTCTAGTGTTACGTTTGCTGCCCTTCATTCTGAGGATCGTTCATTCTTGTCCGGTTAACTCCGCCCACAGTTTTCGAGATATCAACTCCGTTCAAAGTTTCATTCGTAGAGCTTCCCTGTGGGATGCGGGCTTGTATACAGCTTTTGGAAAAGTTGCATAGTTTTAGCACAGTAAGCATTTGAAGTTTCATATTTTGTCCCATAGGAATGAATGGAAATATGTCCATAAACTTTTGTCAAACTTTCAAACTGCTGTCACACGGTCAGTTTTCGAGCTAGAGACACCAGAACTCAAACGGGCAGACCCGAGGGTCCACGGTCCCTCCACGTAAAATTATGGGCCGATAGCCCACCCGCTTCATGACCTTTGACCCCGTTTTCCTTTCACGGCCTACAGAGCTCCATAGAGTCCAATGTAAACTGCTGTGGGAGAGTGGTCTCTTAACATCCCACTACCGACAGCTTAGCAGTAAACTCCTTCACCATAAGCGTCGCCTAGTGACCCACGCGGGTTTACCGTATCGAGGACCTCGCTTTAAGCGGGAAAGACGCGGATCGGGGGGCAGGGATTTAGGCGGCGCAACATCTCGCGTTTCCTCCTGGAAATGCAGACCTCTAGTGTTACGTTTGCTGCCCTTCATTCTGAGGATCGTTCATTCTTGTCCGGTTAACTCCGCCCACAGTTTTCGAGATATCGACTCCGTTCAAAGTTTGTTTCGTAGAGCTGCCCTGTGGGATGCGGGCTTGTATACAGCTTTTGGAAAAGTTACATAGTTTTCGCACAGTAAGCATTTGAAGTTTCATCTTAACTCCCATAGGAATGAATGGAAAAATGTCCATAAACTTTTGTCAAACTTTCAAACTGCTGTCACACGGTCAGTTTTCGAGCTAGAGACACCAGAACTCAATCGGTCAGACCCGAGAGTCCACGGTCCCACCACGTAAAATTATGGGCCGATAGGCCACCCGCTTCATGACCTTTGACCCCGTTTTCCATTCACGGCCTACACAGCTCCATAGAGTCCAATGTAAACTGCTGTGGGACAGTGCTCTATTAACATCCCACTACCGACAGCTTAGCAGTAAACTCTTTCACCATAAGCGTCGCCTAGTGACCCACGCGGGTTTACCGTATCGAGGACCTCGCTTTAAGCGGGAAAGACGCGGATCGGGGGACGGGGGTTTCGGCGGCGCAACATCTCGCGTTTCCTCCTGGAAATGCAGACCTCTAGTGTTACGTTTGCTGCCCTTCATTCTGAGGATCGTTCATTCTTGTCCGGTTAACTCCGCCCACAGTTTTCGAGATATCGACTCCGTTCAAAGTTTGTTTCGTAGAGCTTCCCTGTGGGATGCGGGCTTGTATACAGCTTTTGGAAAAGTTACATAGTTTTCGCACAGTAAGCATTTGAAGTTTCATCTTTACTCCCATAGGAATGAATGGAAAAATGTCCATAAACTTTTGTCAAACTTTCAAACTGCAGTCACACGGTCAGTTTTCGAGCTAGAGACACCAGAACTCAAACGGGCAGACCCGAGGGTCCACGGTCCCAGCACGTGAAACTATGGGCCGATAGCCCACCCGCTTCATGACCTTTGACCCCGTTTTCCATTCACGGCCTACACAGCTCCATAGAGTCCAATGTAAACTGCTGTGGGAGAGTGCTCTCTTAACATCCCACTACCGACAGCTTAGCAGTAAACTCCTTCACCATAAGCGTCGCCTAGTGACCCACGCGGGTTTACCGTATCGAGGACCTCGCTTTAAGCGGGAAAGACGCGGATCGGGGGGCAGGGGTTTAGGCGGCGCAACATCTCGCGTTTCCTCCTGGAAATGCAGACCTCTAGTTATTATTATTTTTATTATTATTTTTATTATTCCGCGTTTCCTTGTCCGCTTAACTAGTACCGCAGCTTTCGAGCTATCGACTCCGTTCCACCTGGAAATCGTGCGTCCTATAGCGACGATGTGGGCTTGTATACAGCTTTCCGATACCCGCACTCGTTCGTCCGCTACACTCGTTTTTCGCTCTGTTTTTCCCCAGTCATTTCTATGGAATTAATTTTCAAAGTGCTCTAACTCGGTCATTTTTCAAGCTACGGACACGGGATTTCAGACGGTCGGACCCGGGCGTACCGGCTCCCATCACTTCCGTTTTCGGAATTTTTGCACTCATCCTTCCCTTTCTTTTCCTCCTTCAAAATCCCTCCATTCATTTCAATGGGAGGCTCTTAGAGTGGGGGTGATGTCATCCACTGTAGTTTCAGTGGCAAAAAGCCGTTTTTTCACTTTTCAGCCGAACAAATCGCCATAACTTCCTCATAGTTTCACCTAGAAACTTCATTTAAATTTTAAATGGTAGAGAAACTTGTCCTTTCTAAGACCTCTAAATTTGAACATTATTGAAAATACGGTTTTTGAGTTATGAATTTTTGTTCGGCACTAGGGACGGTTTCGGCTCCCATAGGGTTCAATGTATTTTTGGAGCAGCTCAGAGTGCGGTTTCTAAAATTTTCTCCTGTTTTTAACTCGTCATAACATGCTCAATTCTCACTTAATCTGCAAATTTTTTATACCATATCGATCCCCAGACTCTCCTTGTCGCAACGGTATATACGGTTAAGTGATGTGAGGAAAACTTTCCGAGCTATAAGAATTTGTTCGGAGGGTGGGTACGCTCCCATAGGAACCCATTGAAATTATTATTTTTCTTTTTCAATTTTCTGCCGAACATTTCACCATAACTTCCTTATACTTTCACCTACAGACTTCATTTAAATTTTAAATGGTAGAGAAATTTCCCCTTTCTCAAACTTGTAAGTTTCAGACCGTTTGAGAATACCGTTCTTGAGTTATGAATTTTTGTTCCACACTTGGGAGGGTTTTCCTCCCATAGAGCTCAATGTATTTTAAGAGCGGGTCTGCACGCAGATTTTCAAAACTTTGCCTGTTTTTAACTCGTAATTACACCATCAAATCTCGCTCAAAGTGCAAAAAATTTTACACCATCTCGAGCACAAGACTCTCCTTGTCGCTACGGTATGCTTTGTTCATTTTTGGTTGGGAAAAGTTTTCGAGCTACGGGTGATTTTTTGGAGGGTGCTCCCCGGTCGAAATTCATTGAATCATGAGTCTGTCAGTTGTATTCTGTGAGCGTGCGTGTGAGAGAGACAGAGGGGGGAGGGGGAGGGGCAGAGGCAGAGACTGAGGGGAAGAGCTGTGAGGGCCACAGAAATACACAGGCAGTCTGTAACACTTTAAAGGTCATTTTTAAGGGGGACGTCTTAATTATCCAGGGTTTCTTAAGGTGGAATTTTTAAAGAATACCTCATTCACAATATACTGGCTGTCTTTTCGACATTTTAAGCTTTATTTAAAGTGGTCATTTTTAAAGGTGGACGTGTCAATACAACTGTGGGTTTCTTAAGGTGGAATTTTTATTAAGGTGGTATTTAAAATGTATTGGCCATCTTTTTTTGCTTTTAAGACTCTTTTGGCCTGTGATGTGGACATTTCAATACAATTCTGGGTTTCTTAAGGTGGAATTGTTTTTAAAGGTGGAATTCAAAATGTATCGTTTTCCATTCACGGCCTACAGAGCTCCATAGAGTCCAATGTAAACTGCTGTGGGAGAGTGCTCTCTTAACATCCCACTACCGACAGCTTAGCAGTAAACTCCTTCACCATAAGCGTCGCCTAGTGACCCACGTGGGTTTACCGTATCGAGGACCTCGCTTTAAGCGGTAAAGACGCGGATCGGGGGGCAGGGGTTTAGGCGGCGCAACATCTCGCGTTTCCTCCTGGAAATGCAGACCTCTAGTGTTACGTTTGCTGCCCTTCATTCTGAGGATCGTTCATTGTTGTCCGGTTAACTCCGCCCACAGTTTTCGAGATATCGACTCCGTTCAAAGTTTCATTCGTAGAGCTGCCCTGTGGGATGCGGGCTTGTATACAGCTTTTGGAAAAGTTGCATAGTTTTCGCACAGGAAGCATTTGAAGTTTCATCTTTACTCCCATAGGAATGAATGGAAAAATGTCCATAAACTTTTGTCAAACTTTCAAACTGATGTCACACGGTCAGTTTTCGAGCTAGAGACACCAGAACTCAAACGGGCAGACCCGAGGGTCCACGGTCCCGCCGCGTAAAATTATGGGCCGATAGCCCACCCGCTTCATGACCTTTGACCCCGTTTTCCATTCACGGCCTACAGAGCTCCATAGAGTTCAATGTAAACTGCTGTGGGAGAGTGCTCTCTTAACATCCCACTACCGACAGCTTAGCAGTAAACTCCTTCACCATAAGCGTCGCCTAGTGACCCACGTGGGTTTATCGTATCGAGGACCTCGCTTTAAGCGGGAAAGACGCGGATCGGGGGACGGGGGTTTAGGCGGCGCAACATCTCGCGTTTCCTCCTGGAAATGCAGACCTCTAGTGTTACGTTTGCTGCCCTTCATTCTGAGGATCGTTCATTCTTGTCCGGTTAACTCCGCCCACAGTTTTCGAGATATAGACTCCGTTCAAAGTTTGTCTCGTAGAGCTTCCCTGTGGGATGCGGGCTTGTATACAGCTTTTGGAAAAGTTACATAGTTTTCGCACAGTAAGCATTTGAAGTTTCATCTTAACTCCCATAGGAATGAATGGAAAAATGTCCATAAACTTTTGTCAAACTTTAAAACTGCTGTCACACAGTCAGTTTTGGAGCTAGAGACACCAGAATTCAAACGGGCAGACCCGAGAGTCCACGGTCCTGCCACGTGAAATTATAGGCCGATAGCCCACCCGCTTCATGACCTTTGACCCCGTTTTCCTTTCACGACCTACAGAGCTCCATAGAGTCCAATGTAAACTGCTGTGGGAGAGTGCTCTCTTAACATCCCACTACCGACAACTTAGCAGTAAACTCCTTCACCATAAGCGTCGCCTAGTGACCCACGCGGGTTTACCGTATCGAGGACCTCGCTTTAAGCGGGAAAGACGCGGATCGGGGGACGGGGGTTTAGGCGGCGCAACATCTCGCGTTTCCTCCTGGAAATGCAGACCTCTAGTGTTACGTTTGCTGCCCTTCATTCTGAGGATCGTTCATTCTTGTCCGGTTAACTCCGCCCACAGTTTTCGAGATATCGACTCCGTTCAAAGTTTGTCTCGTAGAGCTGCCCTGTGGGATGCGGGCTTGTATACAGCTTTTGGAAAAGTTACATAGTTTTCGCACAGTAAGCATTTGAAGTTTCATCTTTTCTCCCATAGGAATGAATGGAAAAATGTCCATAAACTTTTGTCAAACTTTAAAACTGCTGTCACACGGTCAGTTTTCGAGCTAGAGACACCAGAATTCAAACGGGCAGACCCGAGAGTCCACGGTCCCACCACGTGAATTTATGGGCCGATAGCCCACCCGCTTCATGACCTTTGACCCCGTTTTCCTTTCACGGCCTACAGAGCTCCATAGAGTCCAATGTAAACTGCTGTGGGAGAGTGCTCCCTTAACATCCCACTACCGACAGCTTAGCAGTAAACTCCTTCACCATAAGCGTCGCCTAGTTATGTTGCGCAAGCTGCTTCAGCAGCGCGCAATATACTGTTCTTCTTAAGTCATATTATTATTATTATTATTATTATTATTATTATTCCGCGTTTCCTTGTCCGCCTAACTAGTCCCGCAGCTTTCGAGCTATCGACTCCGTTCCACCTGGAAATCGTGCGTCCTATAGCGACGATGTGGGCTTGTATACAGCTTTCCGATACCCGCACTCGTTCGTCCGCTACACTCGTTTATCGCTCCGTTTTTCCCCAGTCATTTCTATGGAATTAATTTTCGAACTGCTCTAACTCGGTCAATTTTCAAGCTACGGACACGAGATTTCAGACGGTCGGACCCGGGCGCACCGTGACCCGTCACTTCCGTTTTTGGACCTCTCGCACTCATCCCTCTCTTTCTATTCCGCCTTGAATATCCCTCCATTCACTTGTATGGAAGACATTTAGAGTGGGTGACATCATAGACACTCTGGGTTCACTGGCCAAAACCGTTTTTTCACTTTTCAGCCGAACAATTCGCCATAACGTCCTCATACTTTCACCTAGAAACTTCATTTAAATTTACATGGTAGATAAACTTGTCCTTTCTAGCATCTGTAAATTTGAACATAATCGAAAATACGTTTTTTGAGTTATGAATTTTTGTTCGGCACTAGGGAGGGTTTTGGCTCCCATAGAGTTCAATGTATTTTTGGAGCGGCTCAGAGTGCGGTTTCTAAATTTTTCTCCTGTTTTTAACTCGTCATAACACGGTCAATTCTCGCTCAAACTGCTAATTTTTTATACCAGCTTCTTCCTTAGACTCTCCTTGTCGCAACGGTATATGCAGTTTAGCCATTTGGGATAGCATTTCTGAGCTATAAGCATTTGTTCGGAGGGTGGGTACGCTCCCATAGGAATACATTGAAATGAATATGCCTGTCCTTTTTCGATATTCAACTTTTAGCCGAACATTTTGCCATAACTTCCTTATACTTTCACCTACAGACTTCATTTTACTTTCAAATGGTAGAGAAACTTCTCCTTTCTAAAATATGTAGATTTGAAATCATTTGAAGATACGGTTCTGGAGTTATGAAGATTTGTTTGGCAGTAGGACGTTTCGGCTCCCATAGAGTTCAATGTATTTTCAGAAAGCCAAATTTTCTCAAATTTGCCCTTTTTTAACTCATTTTTACACCATCAATTCTCGCTCAAACTGAAAAAATTTTTACACCATCTCGAGCGCCAGACTCTCCTTGTCGCTACGGTATGCTTCGTTCAATTTTGGTTGGGAAAAGTTTTCGAGCTACGGGTCATTTTTTGAAGGGTCCCCCCGGTCGAAATTCATTGAATCCTGAGTCTGTCAGTTGTATTCTGTGAGCGTGCGTGTGAGAGACAGAGAGGGGGGAGGGGGAGGGGCAGAGTCAGAGACTGAGGGGAAGAGCTGTGAGGGCCACAGAAATACACAGGCAGTCTGTAACACTTTAAAGGTCATTTTTAAGGGGGACGTCTTAATTATCCAGGGTTTCTTAAGGTGGAATTTTTTAAGAATACCTCATTCACAATATACTGCCTGTCTTTTCGACATTTTAAGCTTTATTTCAAGTGGTCATTTTTAAAGGTGGACGTGTCAATACAACTGTGGGTTTCTTAAGGTGGAATTTTTATTAAGGTGGTATTTAAAATGTATTGGCCATCTTTTTTTGCTTTTAAGACTCTTTTGGCCTGTGATGTGGACATTTCAATACAGTTCTGGGTTTCTTAAGGTGGAATTGTTTTTAAAGGTGGAATTCAAAATGTATCGTTTTCTATTCACACCCTACAGAGCTCCATAGAGTCCAATGTAAACTGCTGTGGGAGAGTGCTCTCTTAACATCCCACTACCGACAGCTTAGCAGTAAACTCCTTCACCATAAGCGTCGCCTAGTGACCCACGCGGGTTTACCGTATCGAGGGCCTCGCTTTAAGCGGGAAAGACGCGGATCGGGGGGCGGGGGTTTAGGCGGCGCAACATCTCGCGTTTCCTTCTGGAAATGCAGACCTCTAGTTTTACTTAAACTTCAACCCGACGTGTTTTTTTCGGAGTTAAAAATGTTTTGTTGAATGCAGAAATGTTATTTCATTTTCTCTGCAGTCGTTCGTTGATTTCATAAATGTAACACAGTGTAGTTTGTTTATACAGAGCACAAAGGCAAAAAAAACTGTTATTTCAGTGTTATTTCATTTAGTATTTCAAAAGGGTTTTGTGGCTCCCAGTGTTTTTTTTACTGTGTGAAACGGGTCCAAACGGCTCTTTGAGTGGTAAAGGTTGCAGACCCCTGGGCTACACCAAGGTGCTAATTATTGGTTATTGTATCAGCCCCAAAGTTTCAATATCGGTGCATCCCTAATTGTTTTCTATCAATATGGAGTGCAGGGAGCTTGTATAGTAACTCAGGAAATGGAAAACTTGCCGGATTTGGCCTGGAATTCTGTCCCCTGCATTCAGTGGCTGTGGATGCTGGTTCTGATTGGATCCCTCAGGCACGATGGCAGCTCAATGAGGCTGAAGGACACTGCGACCCAGTCAGAGATGGTATAAAAGGCTGAATGAGTTTGGAAGAGCGAGGGAATGTGGAGCTGGGTCCGCGGAGGCAGGAAATTCCATTGGTTTAATTTTGCCAGAGGTTCCACAGGTGAGTTGCGATTGGGAGAGGGTATGTGAAGTTGTAGATTGGCAGAAGGTGTCTGTAGACCTTCCTCTCTCTCTCTTTCTTGTCTTGTGAGATTACTGGATGTGATGCAGACTTTATTCACCTCGAGAAAGCGGAGAGGAACCCACTCTCCAGGTTTATCAAGGATTAAAAAGCATGGTTCTATTTCCAGCTGAGCGGCGAAGTAGGCTGGATGCCCTTTTGGACGTTGTCACAGGGGACACACAGCGTGCAGTAGTGTATTTCCACCTCACTTTGTTTTAAAGAGATTTTATAAAGGTCTGTGATCACACTATTGGCTGTTGTGCTAAAATAGGCCACGGCAGCACTTTGGTAAACAGATTAGACATTGATTCTGTGGAGCTGAAAACAGGTCAGTGCCCCCTGTGAGGACTGATCATTTCCTGCCTCCTTTCAGCCCTGGAACCGTTATTAAAAACAAGACCACACTGTCTACTTAGGTTTTAGATCTAGTTTCTGGTTTTGTACGTCTGTTGTGTTGAAAGTGTGGCGATTTGTGATCTTTAATGGGTAATTACGTTAGTCGAATCTCTGAGCTGCAGGTTTAACCCTTGCCTGCATTTTCAACAATGTCTTAACAGTTTGAAGATCTTAACAGATTTTGACCAATCAGAAGCAGCCAGACACTGCTCTTTGGACATGACCACAACCACAACTGACGGACCGTCTGGCGCCCTGTAGTGAATGTATTTGTCTTCACAGTTTTTATCTAATATTGATAAGGGTTAAATCGTGGTTAACCATTGTTTTTAAGTACCACCACTGTCTATTTAATAGTGTCACCGATTTTCCCTAACAGTGAGCAGTCACATTAGAAGAGCACATTCGTGGTTAATGTCCTGTGTATCTAGCAGTGTCATACCACGTTTTATTGACCCTGTCTAATAAAGTACACTTGACTTTTTCTCAGAGCCTGAAAATGTTAAGCGTAGATCTACAGCGTAGATGTCCTCTTTCTTATGTGCATTTCGACAAGACAACTCCTTCAGTCTGACCTCACGCTCAAATGGCAGAGCTTTGTTTTTTTATAAAAACATTGTTTTATACCAACAGCAAATAAAATGATCTTTTAGACATTGAAGATATATCTGCTGTGTCCAGATCCACTCTGAATATCTTGGGCTTCTGAGTGAAATTGAAGACGACCGCTTGCACTCAGGCAGACGGCTTCCTCTATTGCGTTCTCTGGCATCCTCTACCCATTGTAATTTCCAGTTGTCACTGATCCAGACCTGACTTTTTCTGCTCCACACAGCTGATTTAATCATTTCACATCTTTGTTTTTTCTCCTCTTCCCGTGCCACGATGTAACGGGGCCTCTGTCACACTCTCTCTACCTTACCCTGGCTTCACACTTGCCTCGTTCAATGGAACCACCCTCATCCTCCTCTTCCTTCCCAACCCTTTGCCTTCAACGTGTGTCCCTTTGTGGTCGGAGAAGGCAGATTGTACAGTAGCTCCAGTAGCAATGGAGGACAGTGACCATGAGGCAGACTGTCCATCTGATGACCAGGACTCCTTTCCAGTGTCTCCTGAACCCAGGGAGGTTGAGGCTGATCAGGTACCACTCACACTTTCATAACTCTTGGTGTGGACAGCATCCACACACCTGCACTGTCTGACCACGTCCTTCACTCTTCTGGGGAAAAGCAGAACGCAAATGTTAAGTTAACAATTCAAACCCCCATCAACCAGGAGCTTTGCTGAAGGTTTTGGGTCAAACGAAAGTGAAAACGTGAAGATACAAGAGTGAGAATAAACCTGAGAGTGGAAGTTTTAAACTGAACCAACAGAGTGAAAGCAGAACTGAAAGTTGAATAATGACCGATGGACAAATGTTATTGTAGGTTAGCTTGGCTAAAACACTCCCGCAGAAACCAGTCAAGATAGAAGTATCCAAGGTGATGTAATGGGTTCAGGAATTGAGGAACACCTTGGACAAACCTAACTGCGCAGCATTCCTCATAAAACATTATTTTGAGAAAGGAACGCCAGCTGATTTAATCTTATTTCTGTCTCTTTGATGGTATTGATTTGTTAAATCAACATCACACTTGATTTAACACAATGAAGTATTTATTAACGGCTAAAATTAGGGATTGGATGATAACCTCAGTGTTCTCCCTGTGTCTGCATGGGTTTCCTCCGGGTGACTGTCTGTGAGGAGTGTGGTGTGTTTTCCCTGTGTCTGCGTGGGTTTCCTCCGGGTGACTGTCTGTGAGGAGTGTGGTGTGTTCTCCCTGTGTCTGCGTGGGTTTCCTCCGGGTGACTGTCTGTGAGGAGTGTGGTGTGTTCTCCCTGTGTCTGCGTGGGTTTCCTCCGGGTGACTGTCTGTGAGGAGTGTGGTGTGTTCTCTCTGTGTCTGCGTGGGTTTCCTCCGGGTGACTGTCTGTGAGGAGTGTGGTGTGTTCTCCTTGTGTCTGCGTGGGTTTCCTCCGGGTGACTGTCTGTGAAGAGTGTGGTGTGTTCTCTCTGTGTCTGCGTGGGTTTCCTCCGGGTGCTCCGGTTTCCTCCCAGAGTCCAAAAAACACATATTGGTAGGTGGATTGGCGACTCCAAAGTGTCCGTAGGTGTGAGTGTGTGAGTGAATGAGTGAGTGTGTGTTGCCCTGTGAAGGACTGGCGCCACCTCCAGGGTGTATTCCTTCCTTGCGCCCAATGATTCCAGGTAGGCTCTGGACCCACCGCGACCCTGAACTGGATAAGGGTTACAGATAATGAATGAATGAATGATAACCTCAAATAATTCGAGACTGTCACAAGGAGAGATGTGGAAAAAGTTAAACATTCACATACAATATCACACTCACTGGAAAATGGGGTTGTGTTTATGAGTAAATAAACTCTTACTGCTCGAGTAACTAGCTTTTTTAATCTAATTTTCACAGGTGTCTAAAACTGCACAGTGCTGTATGTTGGAGCATGTTCACAAAACACAAACACAAACGATTCACAGCCGGCAAAATCCCTACTCAGTTCCTCTCTGTGGTTTTATTTGCTCTTGTCACTCTGAGATTACTCACCCTGGATTTCTGACTCCAGATGCTTTGTGACTCCAGCTGGAAAACCGCTTGGAATTAAACTGAATTTGAAAGGAGCTGAACTGCAGAAGTCTGATTTAAAAACCCCTCTTTAGGTCCAGTTCTGTCTCAGAGCTCGGCCCAGTCTGCTGCGTGTGTGTGCCACGTGTGCACTTTCAATCGACACCTGCTAATGTTTTTTCATCCAGGGAAGCATCTGCGAATGCTGAGTGCGTGGTGTGGACAGACTCATGTCTGGACGCACTTAAAGAGCAATACATCACTTTGATATCGCCAAGCCGTCCTCCATTGACGCGTCCTTTAACCCGTACACTGTTCTTTATGTTTGTCCTGCACTGGGGGGGGATATGTAAAAGCACAAGACTTTTGTTACTTTAAAATCATATCAAACAGGTGTGTGTTTACCACAATAATAAAGCTATAATTAATAATAACAGCCTAAAAATGATTTAGTAATTAAATGTTTTTGCCTAAAATGTACAGGTGCTCATCAAAATATGATGGATCAATTTACAAATGTATGATTGGACTCTGATAATAAACATTAAAACAAATTCAGCACAAACAACTTTCAGAATTTTGACATTTTAATTTACGTAGAATCCCTGCAGCAGCGCCCTCTGTCTGTCACATCATATAAAACTACTTAGTTAGTGATACATTCACCTTACGACGGGTTTAAAGGACTGTATCTCCATCATAAATCAAAGAGCCTCTGTAATTGTGTAAAAGTTGGACTGTTTTCCTAAATAGAAGGTAATTACAACATTTTTACACCCATTAACACTAATTTCAATATACACTATATGTATGTACATGCATTTAAGCCCTTGGAGGCTACCCCTACATGTTACCACTAGGGGCGGCACGGTGGCACAAAATCTAGTGTCGCAGTCACACAGCTCCAGGGACCTGGAGGTTTTTAGGTTCAAGTCCCGCTCCAGGTGACTGTCTGTGAGGAGTGTGGTGTGTTCTCCCTGTGTCCTCGTGGGTTTCCTCCGGGTGACTGTCTGTGAGGAGTGTGGTGTGTTCTCCCTGTGTCTGCGTGGGTTTCCTCCGGGTGACTGTCTGTGAGGAGTGCGGTGTGTTCTCCCTGTGTCTGCGTGGGTTTCCTCCGGGTGACTGTCTGTGAGGAGTGTGGTGTGTTCTCCCTGTGTCTGCGTGGGTTTCCTCCGGGTGACTGTCTGTGAGGAGTGTGGTGTGTTCTCTCTGTGTCTGCGTGGGTTTCCTCCGGGTGACTGTCTGTGAGGAGTGTGGTGTGTTCTCTCTGTGTCTGCGTGGGTTTCCTCCGGGTGACTCTCTGTGAGGAGTGTGGTGTGTTCTCCCTGTGTCTGTGTGGGTTTCCTCCGGGTGCTCCGGTTTCCTCTCATGGTCCAAAAACACACGTTGGTATGCGGATTGGCAATTTAAAAGTGTCCAAAGGTGTGAGTGTGTGAGTGAATTTGTGTGTGTGTTTCGCCCTGTGAAGGACTGGCGCCCCCTCCAGGGTGTATTCCCGCCTTGCGCCCAATGATTCCAGGTAGGCTCTGGACCCACCGTGACCCTGAACTAGATAAGCGGTTACAGACAATGAATGAATGAATGTTCCCCCTGTTTTCAGACTGTGGGCGTTTGCAGCTGTCAGTAATGCCCAGTCTGTGTTGGGTTCTGTAGGCTAAACTCCACATAAATCTCCACTGTCCAGCATAAGGCCGGCGTCCCTAAACTAACACAAACTAAGAAATCAACAAATGTTCATTTCTTATCAACTATTCTGTATAACTATTTGGAACCCTCTGACCCACACACGCTTCTACACCAGCAAATCCAGTGTGATATTTGTAGACTTTTCTTTCTCTTTGTGTATGCTCTCTAAACAAAGTGTTTCTCTCTTTCTCTCTTTCTGTAATCCTCCTTTTCCCATCGCCACTCTCCCTCGCTCTGTGTCGTTCCCCCATCCTACCTGATCCTAAACCCCAAACCTGAACTTAACCTGGTCCTAACCCACTCAGACCTCCAGCCACTCTAAGGAAGACTCTGAGGACTCTGAGCTGGAGAACATAATGAGACATCAGCCCCCAAGAGAGGGCCCCTTGGTCTCCCATCATGGGGCAGCGGTTGACAGTGAGAGCGAGGATATGGAAAGCCCCCATGCCCCGGGGACGCCCACCTTTTTACGACCTCCTGCTGGACGCAGAGCCCCTGGGGGTTTAGAGAACGACCAGAGGAACGTCGTCCAGCGAAGCAGTGTAGAGTCTAGCCTGCCGTCTCCCCTCAGCCCCTCCAGACCGAAAAGTCCATGGGGCCGTTTTGACCCGTATGACTCCTGTGAGGTAATGCTGGGGTCCGAACGCAGGGCCTGACTCGGAGAAGCACAGGAGGCTCACCCTCTTTAACACATTTAAGCCAGACACAAGACCTGATCGCTGTAGCGTGACGCAAACTCAGATTTACACTTTCACTGACGCGTTGTACCACAACATCGTGCCTTTAACATCAGAGCACTCCAAATGACTGGTGATATCTTACGTCATAGAACACTTACAGTCTTTCTACACTCATGGTCCATTTAATCAGTTCCACTGACCACACAGGAGCTCTTTGTAGTTTTACAGTTACAGACAGTTGTAGTCCATCTGTGTTTCAGCATATTTTCTTATCCCCTTTCCCCTTGTTTTTCAATGGTCAGGACCCCCACAGGGACAAGCTCCAGAGTCTGAGATTAGCCTCAGCTCAGCCAGACGCAGTGTAGATGGCTAACGTTTCCCAGCTAGTTGTTGTAACATGTGTCACTTCTTGTTGTGTGATTTCTGATGGAGGTCTGTGATAACAGGACTTGGGTTTTTATATTGTCGACTGTGTGTTTAGTTTTGCAAAATTAGGCCTAGAATGAGCCCAAACACAGGGCTCTGACGACAGGATGAGAAGTAAAATGGATCCATCTGCATCCGAGAACCCGTTAACCGTATTTAATGTATGCCTTCAGTTCGGGGACAGAGCAGTTTGGGTTTGGATCTTTGAAGCTGGCTCTCGAAGGCTGTAGGGTCCATATGTGTAAAGCGCTGGTGGTCCACTGCAGGCTTGTAATTTGGTCTAAATTAAAGGTGGCTGCCTCTTTGTGTTTCACAAACCTCTTTTCATCAAGCCGAGTCTGTCACCATCGGTTTACCAACCGTAGAGAAACAAACTCTGGAAATGTGTCTTGGCTCTGACAGGGTTTGTTTAAGTGTACGGCTCACTGAACAGACACGGGATCTTGTGTTTTGAATGTTGCTGAGCTTTAAATAATAACTGTTGTGTAGTTTTAGAAATTCCTCTTTCTTCTCAGACTTTATGGAATTCAGACTGAGCTCCGAGCTGTGAGGAGCTGACTGGACCTTTAAAATGGCTTGATATAAAGGTCATTTATTGTGTGTACTTCTCTCTCTCTCTCTCTCTCTCTGTAGGACCAGGATAAAGAGTATGTGGGGTTCGCCACTTTGCCAAATCAAGTGCACCGCAAATCTGTGAAAAAGGGCTTTGACTTCACGCTAATGGTAGCAGGTAAGACTTTGGCTCTGTCCCAATACACTAAAGCCTAAGCCCTTCTGTGAAGTACACACTTTGTCATGTTGTCTAAGGGGGAATAATAGGGCAATAAGCGTTCAAAGCATCAAAGCTTGAAAACACAGCATGGACATTTTCCACATGCGACTAAGGATTTTAATCTGGACTCTGAGCTTAAATTTAACAAAGAAAAAGACAGAACAGTAACGTTTGTATCCTCAACTTTCACTGCTGGCTTTTCTAATTGTATATTGTGTGAAATATCACTGGCCTGCAGAGGATTGTGGGTAACAGCCTTCTGGAAAGTGTGGTCTGAAGGGCGCTTGTGAGAAGTGTATGCTTAGTGCTTAGGGGATATTCGTGAGACCACCTGCTGGCCTTGAATGTGTCTTAGCTGTAACTCTACACCTCCATACGCTTTCATCCAGTAAACATAGATCTATTAATATGTGATTAGTCTCCCCCTCTATCTCCACCCATCCCACTGCCACTCACCTGCAGCTGGACAGCCCCACCCCCTAATGATGTATGAAATCCTGCCTGACTTGTTACTAGAATAACAATACTTTTTTTTTACTCTCTCTCTCTCTCTCTCTCTCTCTCTCTCTCTCTCACACACACACACACACACACACACACAGGTGAGTCTGGCTTGGGAAAGTCCACTCTGGTCAACAGTCTCTTCCTCACAGATCTCTACAAAGACAGAAAACTGCTCAATGCTGAAGGTAAGTTTAAACCCTTTGGACGTGTGTTATTCCCTTATCTGTACTTATCTGTAACTGTAAAAGTTACAATTTTGGAGACAAAAGATATTGTATTTCCTGAGCACGAAAAGATTCTGTGTTCAATTCTGTGTCATCTGTCTTGATTTTTCTCCACAGAGAGGATCACTCAGACAGTGGAGATCACCAAACACACAGTGGACATCGAAGAGAAAGGTGTCAAACTGAAACTCACTATAGTGGACACACCAGGGTTTGGAGACGCGGTCAACAACACGGAGTGGTACGCTGAGCACGTTCCTGTTCAACAAAACAGATTTAGAAGTCACATATGAAAGATATTTATTCTGAGCATAAATGAGGTCAGGTGCTGGTGCTGATGATTAGTTCTGGATCAAAGCACTGCTTCATATTGTCCTAAAGAACTGGATGGAGCTCCATCACTCACGAGTACGCAGTTACACTGCTCCACAGACAGTGCTGGGGCCATATCACAGAGAGGATTACACTGTAATGTCCAGTGAATTTCTAAATAAATTATACAGTGGAATATAGTACATATAAATATTAAATATTATACAGATAAATATAATAGTAAATATTATACAGAAGGGCTGGTTACTGAGGGTCATACATTTACAACACACAAAGCCAACTCCACTTTATGATTTCAACACTCAGGTGGAGGATCTATAACTCACACAATCTCAGAAAAATCTGTCAGCTTTGAACATATTCAGTACTTTGTTAGTGAGCATAATTCTACCATATTCAATATTAACTGTCGATTATAAAATGGTGATGATTTTATACGTTCCATTTCATCTCCAGGACTTATATTCATTCACCACACTCCTCACAGACAGTCACCCAGAGCGGGAACCCAAAACTTCCAGGTCCCTGGAGCTGTGTGACTGTGACACCTACCTGCCGCGCAACCATGCCGCCCATAGGGCTTTTATTATATTTTAATATTTTACACAGTTCTATGATAAAATATTACAAATATTCCCTTTCTTTCTGCAGAAGAGAATGTAATATACATTTAGGGAACAAAACTGGACATTAACTCCACTGCTGTACCTTTAAAAGTACATTTATACTGTTTGAAACATTAGTGACACTAATGTACCTAATGTAATAGACCTTTTTTTATATGACAGTGTCGGTCACATAGTCTGAATGTACACAACACTGCAGTCAGTATAAACGCCCAGCTACTTTCAATTTATGTCAGAAATTGTAATCATGAAAAAAAGCGAGAAATTAGCTGCTAATTGTAGCATCTAGGGTTTGACTGAAGGAATTGTGGGAAATGTAGTTCTCTATCTGAGGTGTGTTGTGTTTATTCCCTCAGCTGGAAGTCGGTGGCGGACTACATTGACCAGCAGTTTGAGCAGTATTTCAGAGACGAGAGTGGCCTGAACCGTAAGAACATTCAGGACAACCGCGTACACTGCTGTCTGTACTTCATCTCCCCCTTTGGTCATGGGTGAGCGAAAACACACACACACACTGCGTTTATCTCCTAATAAGAGAAATAACCGTTGGCGTGCCCTCACCGTTCACCGGCGGAAGGATTTAAATATATAACTGGATCAATCACACCATACGCGTATGTGCTATTTAAAATTCTAAGTAAAATAATAATAATAATAATAATAGTAAAACACCACCAACATAACCTCTGTCCATGATACGTGAGATAGAAAAACTGAATTTAAAAGCTCAGCCTTTTGGAGGAGCGCTAAAGCAGTTAGGAGTGAGAAAACCATTGCTGTTTCTCCAGAAGAGCAAACGGGAGCAAGATTCACTACAGTGAGAGAGCAGTGGCTAGTTTAGAAAAATAAAAGCAGGACTTAACCATTTTGAGGGTAAAACAGTGAAATGAAACACTGATTTTGCATTTAGGTGTTTATTTTGTTGAAAACTGTAAGGTTTCCGGTTACTATGACACTATAACTTGCACCCATATAAAAGAAAAAAAATTGGAGGCTTTTTAAAAATGTTAATTAAGGACTCCTTAACCCCCTGAGATCCCCATATTCCACATCAACTCCTTCAGCTGTTGTTCCCGCTCGCCCTCTGCTGGACGTTTTGAGTCAGTACACCAGTCTGAGGGGTTCACCTTCCTCTGCAGTTTTCCCCCAAACCAGAAAATGACTCAGCGATTAGGATCTATTTCAAAAACATCCATTCAGCTCTGTACTCAGTGTCTGCTTTAGTACAACTACCTGCCCCATGCTTCCTCTCACTGACCGCTACATTACAAACACTTAGAAGTCCATTTAGGTGTTCAATTACAGACCGTAATCCTGGTCTAAAACATCAGAGAGCTTTAATCTAAGATGAAACCGGAACAGAACAAAACATCTTTGGACCAGACACTTACATTTCTTTCCCAGGTATCAGCACTGATTTTGACTTCAGGTTGCATTCATGTTTATGTGATTTCTTCTTAGGATTTGGCTTGATTCTTGTAACCAATGGTGTTTTAGTTAAATAGTGTTTGGTCTGTTTTGATGATCAGTGAAGATCATTGTTATTGCAGATCAGTGTATATTAAATATGTGTGCATTTAATGGCATGGGTCTTTTGTGCTCAGTCTCAGACCTTTAGATGTTGAGTTCATGAAAGCCCTGCATGAGAAGGTCAATATCGTTCCTGTTTTGGCCAAAGCAGACACGCTCACTCCCAGTGAGGTCAAGAAAAAGAAAATCAAGGCAAGTCATCAAACTGGAACACTATAAATATATAAATACATCTCTGATCTCAGAGTTCCATGTTAACAATTTTATTCTCCTGTGTCCTGCAGATTCGAGAGGAGATCGAACAGTACGGCATCAAAATCTACCAGTTTCCAGACTGCGATTCAGACGAGGACGAGGACTTCAAACAGCAAGACCATGAGTTAAAGGTGCAGTCTCATGAATTAAAGGTGAAGTCTGATGAATTAAGGGTGCAGTCTAATGAATTAAGGGTGCGATCTAATGAATTAAGGGTGCAGTCTAATGAATTAAAGGTGCAGTCTAATGAATTAAAGGTGCAGTCTAATGAATTAAAGGTGAAGTCTAATGAATTAAGGATGCAGTCTAATGAATTAAAGGTGCAGTCTAATGAATTAAAGGTGCAGTCTAATGAATTAAGGGTGCAGTCTAATGAATTAAGGGTGCAGTCTAATGAATTAAAGGTGCAGTCTAATGAATTAAAGGTGCAGTCTAATGAATTAAAGGTGCAGTCTAATGAATTAAGGGTGCAGCCTAATAGATTAAAGGTGCAGTCTAATGAATTAAGGGTGCAGTCTAATGAATTAAAGGTGCAGTCTAATGAATTAAGGGTGCAGTCTAATGAATTAAAGGTGCAGTCTAATGAATTAAAGGTGCAGTCTAATGAATTAAGGGTGCAGTCTAATAGATTAAAGGTGCAGTCTAATGAATTAAGGGTGCAGTCTAATGAATTAAGGGTGCAGTCTGATGAATTAAGGGTGCAGCCTGATGAATTAAAGGTGCAGTCTAATGAATTAAGGGTGCAGTCTAATGGATTAAGGGTGCAGTCTGATGAATTAAGGGTGCAGTCTGATGAATTAAGGGTGCAGCCTAATGAATTAAGGGTGCAGCCTAATGAATTAAGGGTGCAGCCTAATGAATTAAGGGTGCAGTCTCATGAATTAAAGGTGCAGTCTAATGAATTAAGGGTGCAGTCTAATGAATTATGGGTGCAGTCTAATGAATTATGGGTGCAGTCTAATGAATTAAAGGTGCAGTCTGATGGATTAAAGGTGCAGTCTGATGAATTAAGGGTGCAGTCTAATGAATTAAGGGTGCAGCCTGATGAATTAAAGGTGCAGTCTAATGAATTAAAGGTGCAGTCTAATGAATTAAGGGTGCAGTCTAATGGATTAAAGGTGCAGTCTGATGAATTAAGGGTGCAGTCTGATGAATTAAGGGTGCAGCCTAATGAATTAAGGGTGCAGCCTAATGAATTAAGGGTGCAGCCTAATGAATTAAGGGTGCAGTCTCATGAATTAAAGGTGCAGTCTAATGAATTAAGGGTGCAGTCTAATGAATTAAGGGTGCAGTCTAATGAATTAAAGGTGCAGTCTGATGGATTAAAGGTGCAGTCTGATGGATTAAAGGTGCAGTCTGATGAATTAAGGGTGCAGTCTGATGAATTAAGGTGCAGTCTAATGAATTAAGGGTGCAGTCTAATGAATTAAAGGTGCAGTCTGATGGATTAAAGGTGCAGTCTGATGGATTAAAGGTGCAGTCTGATGAATTAAAGGTGCAGTCTAATGAATTAAGGGTGCAGTCTAATGAATTAAGGGTGCAGTCTAATGAATTAAAGGTGCAGTCTGATGGATTAAAGGTGCAGTCTGATGGATTAAAGGTGCAGTCTGATGAATTAAGGGTGCAGTCTAATGAATTAAGGGTGCAGTCTGATGAATTAAGGGTGCAGTCTAATGAATTAAGGGTGCAGTCTAATGAATTAAGGGTGCAGTCTAATGAATTAAGGGTGAAGTCTGATGAATTAAGGGTGCAGTCTAATGAATTAAGGGTGCAGTCTAATGAATTAAAGGTGCTGTCTAATGAATTAAGGGTGCAGTCTAATGAATTAAGGGTGCAGTCTAATGAATTAAGGGTGAAGTCTAATGAATTAAAGGTGCAGTCTAATGAGTTAAAGGTGCAGTCTAATGAATTAAGGGTGCAGTCTAATGAATTAAAGGTGCAGTCTAATGAATTAAGGGTGCAGTCTAATGAATTAAAGGTGCAGTCTAATGAATTAAAGGTGCAGTCTAATGAATTAAGGGTGAAGTCTAATGAATTAAAGGTGCAGTCTAATGAGTTAAAGGTGCAGTCTAATGAATTAAGGGTGCAGTCTAATGAATTAAAGGTGCAGTTTAATGAATTAAAGGTGCAGTCTAATGAATTAAGGGTGCAGTCTAATGGATTAAAGGTGCAGTCTAATGGATTAAAGGTGCAGTCTGATGGATTAAAGGTGCAGTCTGATGAATTAAGGGTGCAGTCTGATGAATTAAGGGTGCAGTCTGATGAATTAAGGGTGCAGTCTGATGAATTAAGGGTGCAGCCTAATGGATTAAAGGTGCAGCCTAATGAATTAAAGGTGCAGTCTGATGGATTAAAGGTGCAGTCTGATGGATTAAAGGTGCAGTCTGATGGATTAAAGGTGCAGTCTGATGAATTAAGGGTGCAGTCTGATGAATTAAGGGTGCAGTCTGATGAATTAAGGGTGCAGTCTGATGAATTAAGGGTGCAGCCTAATGGATTAAAGGTGCAGCCTAATGAATTAAAGGTGCAGTCTCATGAATTAAGGGTGCAGCCTAATGAATTAAAGGTGCAGTCTAATGGATTAAGGGTGCAGTCTGATGAATTAAGGGTGCAGTCTGATGGATTAAAGGTGCAGTCTGATGAATTAAGGGTGCAGTCTGATGAATTAAAGGTGCAGTCTAATGGATTAAAGGTGCAGTCTGATGAGTTAAGGGTGCAGCCTGATGAGTTAAAGGTGCAGCCTGATGAGTTAAAGGTGCAGCCTGATGAGTTAAAGGTGCGGTCTAATGAGTTAAAGGTGCGGTCTAATGAATTAAAGGTGCAGTCTGATGAATTAAAAGTGCAGTCCAATGATTTAAAAGTAGTGTAATGAATTAAAGGTGCAGTCTGTCATTAAGTATGTAATTAATGTAACTAAAAGTGTAAATGTCTAGGTGTCAGCTAATTTTGTGTGTGTCTTAAGGGTCACTGACAATATCTCATTCAATATTTCCCAGTAAAACTGCTCAGCTTCATATGCCCTCATTCAGTACGTGCAAATCTGTGAAAGCGCCACCCGAGTTGATGTAATTGGTTCCTTAGTTGTGTGAGGTATGAAATCCTCTGAATCTGTACTACCTCACAAGGCACCATTGAGTGGATAAGGATTATTGATGTAAATCCTTTGATAGCACTAATGCTGCAGACGAATAAATGGAGTGAGGACATGGAGTGGAGGATGAGAGAGAGACACAGAGAGGGAGAGTATCTGCAATGCAGCAGCTTCCCTGCAGTGCCTTAGTTTGTCTTCAGATTATTCGTAACTTCTCTCTCTCTCTTTCTGTTCCCCTCCTTCCCCTCTCTGTCTGTCCTGTTCTCTCTCTCTCTCTCTCTCTCTCTCTGTAGGAGAGTATCCCGTTTGCTGTGATTGGCAGTAACACGGTGGTGGAGGCGAAGGGTAAACGAGTGCGTGGGCGACTCTATCCTTGGGGCATTGTAGAAGGTGTGTTAGGGCTTTGCCTGTTTATAATGGCGCTGTGTCTTTAAGATTGTTCTCTATGATCTTCTGAGTAATGAGGTGTTACTCTAATGATACAGAACAAGTTCCAAATTCAAGATTTGCTTTATTGATATGACAACAATACATTTTACATTGTTAAATGTAATTGCTCCTGAAATTATATCTCTCCAATTTCTTACACACAAATTCAGCAAGTGTGTGTGTGTTTCAGTGGAGAACTCTGCTCACTGCGACTTTGTGAAGTTGAGGAACATGCTGGTACGAACACACATGCAGGACCTGAAAGACGTCACCAGAGAAACACACTACGAGAACTACAGAGCACAGTGCATCCAGAGCATGACCCGCATGGTGGTGAAGGAGCGCAACCGCAAGTACGGCACACACACACACACACACACATATTGAAGTGACCATCATTGGTTAGGCGCAGGTAACTGTGAGTGACCCTGAAGAGAGATCACTTTTAAAAGCAGTACATTATTTTACAGCTGTGTGTTGTTCAAATGTAATGTCACCAGAAGTGGTTTATTACTTTCAGTGTGTGTGTCGCTGCACAACATACTTAAACTAATAAAACACAAGGGGAATTGATTAAAATACATATATTTAAAGGCATACATTCTGTTGTTTGCACTAAAGGGTGTTTAATGAAACACGTTGTGAAGGATTTGGGGACATCTAGTGGCCGTTGTGTGCATAGGTTTTCAAATCGTTATTTTATTTCCAGTGAACCTTGAATTTGTATTTTAAGGTTTTTCTGCACCATCCCATACTTTAGGAATGAGTTTAAGGGACTTTTTTTTTGTCCCTGAACTAATAACTTAATATCAGTAGATCTGTTGTGGCTGAATGCAATGAAACCCCACAGCAATGTTCCGACACTAGTATGGTATGTTTATACCTGCAATTTTTGGGCTCTCAGTGATTAAGCTGTAAAACGTCTAACACTTCCTGTTTGTTTTCTTTTTAACCCCCTGCAGTAAACTAACCAGAGAGAGCGGCACAGATTTCCCAATTCCGATGGTGCCGGGGGTAACGGACACAGAGACGGAAAAACTGATCCGGGAGAAAGACGAGGAGGTACAGAACCCGCCCTCTCCGACCAATCACGATCAACCTCACCATCCGGAAACGCAACCGCATCCAGAGCCTCACACAGAGCCAGAACCACACACTCACACACACTCGCAGGGCTCATGACCAACATCTCTTCCAGCGTCAGCGCAGGAGAATTCCACCAAAAAAGTCCACTAACACTCACAGGAAGTTTTTTACAGGAAGTCTTAATTCAGAGCCTGACACGTGACCTGTTTGTCCCGTGTTTTCTGCAGTTTTACAATCAGCAACACACATGTAGAGCCACTGGCTGTAAATAAAGAAATTCACTGTAATTGTATTGACATAAAATCCATACATTTTCCATCAGAGCGTTCTCAAAGACTTTGTGCACATTTCTGCAGTTAAATTGAGTCAGAAATTTAAAACAGTGGTGGAATTCCCCTTTAAGAGGTGACCCTGGTGTTTCTAGTTCACCGCTGGATCTGTGTAGATCAGTTCACAAGGGATTTTTCTAATGGGATTCCAGTGATTTCCAGTAAAAGAACAGAACCTGTGTCGCCTCAAAACTCATAGTAATCAGTAAGTGACTGAAGCTGGAGTTTTCCTTTAACTCTCACACACTGCTGAAGTAGTTCTCGACGCTACAAGAGTGTGAGAGTCAGTCTTATGTTGTGTACGTTTCTGTAGTTGCTGATTGACTTGTTTCCAGTGTTTTCTTGTAGTTTGTGAAGCCTGCACACATCTGCAGTGATGCACTTTAAATCACCGTTACACTTTGCTCATAAACTCTAAAGACCAATCGCCCTGAACCCCACCCCACGGCACAAGCTCTAAAGCTGAATGCTGCTAATGTTTCTAACATCCCTTTGTCTTTTGGTAAAACCTCAGTAAAATCCGGAGGAGGGTTTAATGCCTGTGAAATGCACTTCTGGAGCTGGTAGCTGCGCAGTGAGCTGTTTAATATTAGTTTAGCGCTGATTTATTTTCTAGAGCATGTCTAACGTATTTTAATCTTATGCATGTTTCTAAATAAGAACATATTCAGCAAATGCTTCACTGAGAGCTGATGGGGCTCAGTGTGGCTTTATTTACAGCTATTTACTGTATTTTTGAGGAATATGTAGAACATAAAATGAGCTCAGGATCAACAGGATTATTCATCACTCTCTGTGTTTTGAGGAACCTGCCTTTGCCTGCTTCCGAATGAATAACGTCCCATTTTAATTTGTGATATTCCACTGTATAAACCTGTAAAGGACGGACGGAGTTGGCGTCTGTGTCTCACGTCAGCCCCAGCTCTAAACCAGTAGTTTACTTCCCAAGGTTTTCCTTTCTCCTGTAAATTTACTGTTGTGAAGATCACCTTTTAACAGAGAGAATATTTAAATAAGAGCATTCTGTTAGTTATTAGTTCTTCGGCTGGAGAAGTAATGTGCAGCTAGGTTTAATATGAAGTTATATACGGCCAAACATGAGGTTCATAAATGAGTTACAATGCTGCCAACATATTTAATATTTATTTATTTATTTATTTATTTGAGATGGTTTATATTCTGTTATTATTTGTCATGATTAAAATCTTCCAAACATACCTCTGTCAGCATGATTTATACGCAGAAGTTGTTTGTGTGCACAAGCAGGACCCTATAACCCTGTTCAGTGTTCATAAAGTGAAAGTGAAGAGCCCCACATTCAAGAAAAACTGATCAAAACCAACATTTGGAACTCCTTCCCTATGAGGTTTATGAGGTTTTGCGACCTGCACATGGGTGATTTTTATTACTGTGGCAAGAAACTATTTAAAACAATAACAGTGCGCCACAAAAGCGCAGTTTGTATGAATTCAAATATAATGTAAATGAAATACTAGAGGAGAACATGAACCCTGTGCTGCTTATTGTACGTAGGGTGTATGAAGTAACGTAGAAGCAGTGCCAGTTCAATGCTGGCATGCCATGGGTTAATGACAGAAGCAGTCATGCAGAAGTGAAAACGCTCAGTCTGGCCAGTGACCTGCTCTCAGAGTTTGCCCCGCAGTCACGTGACCGGCTGCGTCAGCCTCTTCGATCCATCTTTGATGGTCCAGGTCACTAACGTCACTGACGCCCCGCTCTCTTGTTCCTCTCTGTTTCACAGCTGCGGCGGATGCAGGAGATGCTGCAGAAGATCCAGGAGCAGATGCACACCCAGAAAGAAGCGTATTAACCCCTTCTCCTTCTGCTAGTCCTGAGACTTTGCCTGAAGCAGCCTCCCTACAGTTTTCTTTCCCTTGTAATGAAGAATGCTGCAGCTCCTGGATGCCTGGGGTGTCTCATTACGTGCCATCGCTCCACACAGCACTGCACTCACTGGTGGAGACTCTGCCGCTAAAGCCGTTCAGAGAGGTTCGATGTGAAATGGTTTTGTATTCTCTCTCAGAAAGGCTCCTAACCTGTCACTGGTGTCTTTAGATCCCCCCCCCCCTTGCTTTGAATCCTTTGAGTCTTCTTATTTAGTTTTGAAACCTGACAGATATTCCACTCACCTCCTGGTAAAGTAACTAATTTAACTCCTACAGTGCTGTGCAAACGTTTTTCAGCATTCGAGATATGCTTTTAGAGCATCACAATAGACTTTCCCTAGCCAAACATGTGCCACTCCAGAAGCAAGATGTGCAGTCCAGCATTTCTGAACCTGATGCTGATTGCTGCAGCTGTACTCTATGTTTCCAGAGACAGGGATTTTCCTGTGTTTCCCTTTAGTCAACAGAAAAACAGAAGCTGAATTGGACGGAGAGCAGTTGGCAGCTGCTTCAGCTTCTACCCGTTTTTACTTTTGCAAAGACAGAAACGACTGTCCCTGGTAATCAAACGTATTCTAAATACACCTCCATTTACGGTCTGTTTGATTCTAATCAAAATTAGAAAGATGCTTGTTCCATTACTGAACATTAACAAGCCACAAAAGGTGATTTGTTTATTTATTTAATCAGTTTTTTTGTCTCTGCCCACAGCTCATCAAATGGACTGTGGCCAAGTAGCACATAAACATTCCTGCGCACTAGCGTGCTGCTTTGTGTAGGTCTACGTTAGCACAGGCATCTGCTGTGAGTATATTTGGAATTAAACTCGTCTGAAGTTGTAGAGCCCCCCTTTTAAAACTCCCTGTTGTCTAATCAGATCACCAGTCCGGAGAAATGATATGATTCCTGTAGAGGATGTGGCCCTTTTCAATTAAAAATAACAAAACACACCACGACACGAGGGGTATACAAATGCTCCTTGCAGGAAATTAAAACGGTTTGAAAACTGCTGGATTAATCCTTTTTCTAATTCACTAATTCATTCTGTTTCCACTCTGGTGTTGTCAGAGATAATGACCACATTGTGGTTACTCACTCCAACTCACTCCAGTGCTGTGGTGTTATTTTTATTAGGGACAGTAAGCAGAGGGAAAAACGAAAAAGCCAGCCTCCCGTAACCTTCCGTGCTTGACCTTGTCTGCGTAGTGATAATAACAACACGTTCCCCAGAGTGTTTTAGAACGACTCAAGGGTTAAGTTAATTATTTAATTGTTTTCTACGACATCTTTTATTTGTACAATTGTGTTAAACGGATGCGTTTGTTGTACCGCAGTACATGCTTTAGTTTGTAGTGCTACAAAAAAGAAACGGCTTATTTACATACGTCTTAAAAATGCTGTTTTATTTTCTTAAGAGTGAAATAATCCTGAGTACTGTAGAGCAATATTTTTGTTATCGAGGCTGAGAAATATTCTGAGTTCTTATGTGGAGATTAGCACGCAGGCCTTGGTTCATAACGTGTGTGACAAGACTGACCATACACACCCGACTTCCAGAGATCTGTGTGTAGAAGGAACATCCTGGAACCAATGTAAACACCCAGGACACTAGCCACTGTCTGGCCTCTGACCTTAGGAACCTGGTGTGTGTTACAATAGAGTAATATCACAGTTAAAAGAACACTCCAGTGTTTTTCAACTTAATCTCCGACTGCAGCAAACGGTCACTTACCACAGACAGAACCTTTCTTTGAACAGAACAGAACAATGTCTCGCGACTGTCGCAACAAAACCTCAAATCTGTTTTCTTTATTGTTTATTGTTTAGCGTGTTGTGTTCAGTTAGTCGTGGAGTCATGTGCCACATTCTGATATGTGTAAATTAACTTTGATCTTACTGGCTGCCTTTATTCAAAAGGCAAAATACACACACACACACACACACACACACACACAAACATATATGGTTTGCTATATTTGCAGAACTGCTCTCTGTAACTGATCTATATCTTCACCAAACTGTTTCTGATCTAAAGACAAGAAATCTGGTTTCACAGGGTGCTTTAATCCAGTGGATTTGTGACATTGGTCTGTTGTGATCCACCGTATGCTGCATTTAAGTTTGAGAAAAGCTGGAGTTCACTGTTAATGGAACATGTCCTTTCCTTAACTGTGCTTATTATGTTTTGTGGCAAAATGTCAGACACAAGACCAGTGCATTTCAGAGCTGCACAACATGACCACTTCTATGGAGTTAAATCAGTGTCACTAGAACCGGAACCCCACTAGAACCGGAACCCCACTAGAACCGGAACCCCACTAGAACCAGAACCCCACTAGAACCGGAACCTCACTAGAACCGGAACCTCACTAGAACCGGAACCCCACTAGAACCGGAACATCACTAGAACCGGAACCTCTAGAACCTGAACCCCACTAGAACCTGAACCTCTAGAACCGGAACCCCACTAGAACCGGAACCCCACTAGAACCTGAACCTCACTAGAACTGGAACCTCACTAGAACCGGAACCCCACTAGAACCTGAACCTCACTAGAACCTGAACCTCACTAGAACCGGAACCCCACTAGAACCGGAACCCCACTAGAACCTGAACCTCACTAGAACCGGAACCCCACTAGAACCGGAACCCCACTAGAACCTGAACCTCACTAGAACTGGAACCCCACTAGAACCTGAACCGGAGATCATAAACCATGAAATAAAATCATAATCATAATCATAAAATAAAAAAGCGTGTGAAATTGGTTGTTATTTAATTTTTTTTATTGAAAGTTTTGGATAAAAATCATCCTGTGAAATAAATTTCAATTCTGGAAATTCGAGGCGTGAGATTAAATCTGCGTTTATTTGTGCTTCCCCATTTCCCTGGATGTTTCCCTGAAGGTTTTTTATCTGTATTTCTGCACCTGGATTATTTTTACCTGAAATTATGATAAAACCTGTGAAGGACTGGCGCCCCCTTCAGGGTGTATTCCCTCCATGCGCCCAATGATTCCAGGTAGGCTCTGGACCCACCGCGACCCTGAACTGGATAAGGGTTACAGACAATGAATGAATGAATCAAATTGTGAACTTTCAATTAAACAGATAAAATAACAGCAAATTTCACACGTTTTTTCAAGAATCACAGTTTCAGGTTCAGGTTCTAGTGACACTGATTTAACTCCATACACTCCACTCCAATCTGCTCCGCTGTCTGTATCAGTGAGATAGACTCAAATTCGAATTACAGGTCTAGAAATAATCTAAATGAAACTGTGCGTTTACATGTGAAAGTAGTAAAACCTGCTAAAACAGAAACTCTAAAGCTACTGCCAACATCTTCCAGCCATCCACTGTGAGAAAAACACTTCTATGGGACTTTACATGGCTTCTATTACTGCTTCCCTGATCGTCCCTTTAAATCAAGCCCTTAATCTTGGTCAGTGCTTTGTTTTCACTTTTATTTTTGCCATTTTTAATAGGTTCTTACACGGGTTTTTGCATCCATTTATTTAACGTGAACTTGTAGCAGAGAAGGAATCTTTACTTTCGTTATAAACAGGACAGGGTCAGAAGAGACTCAAACTGTTTTTATTATAAATTTCATTGTTGTTTTTATTATTATTTCATGAATATTTTTCCTTTGGGCCCCATGGTTTGTGTTCTAATGGAAGTTGTGTTATTTTCGAATCCTCTGTCTTGTGTCCTAAAGGGAATGCCGAATTATTTTTTATATAAATATATGAAAATGTCTTTGTTTGGTTTTTCATGAACACATTAAATATATTGTGTAATGGTTGATTGTGAAATTGCAAATGACTAGAGCATATTCTTTAAAATAAATAAAATATATACACTGATTTCCTCACTCGATTTCCTTATTTAATGCCGTTTTAAAATAGCTTTTATCTGGTGGAGCATAAAGACACATTAAGTCCTGATTTAGACGCGTTATTTTTAAAATCTCTTGCTGCAGCGTAGCGTTTGTGCTGGAGCGTGGTAATAGACTCTCCAAACGTTCGATCAAGCTAAAGAGCATCCAACAGAACAAAGTCCTCCACTGTGTAAACTGCAACAGCGATTCTTGGAAGTGTCCACATTTCAATTTTTCCTTTTGCTTTCAGGGTTCAGATCTTTTTTTTGAAGCTGCACCCCATCTTTGTTGGGGATTGTCAACGTGCAAAAGCTCAGCGAATTAAACGACGTCTTAAAATGCTATTTAAAGTTGCGAGGATGTGATTTATTTATTTATTTAGAAATCCATCTTATAGTACATTGTTTAACCAAATCAGCACATCCTCTGTTTAGGTCCTGAATGTCATTTTGCAATGGACTAAGTCAAAGTATCCGTGAACATGTTTGTTTTAGTTTTTTTTTGCTTTGTTGTCTTTCTTTGACCCATAAACATAGCTTCAATTGATATAACACGTATTTCTTACATTCTTTACGTTATGTAAACGTTATGTAATCCCGCAGAGCTCTGGGTGTGGGTGTTTATTTGAGAAACAGAAGAGAAAGAAACCTTGTGGCTTCACAGTAGCTGGACATCATGAACTGCCAAGTTAAATATTAGCGTTGAAGGCCTTGAGGCATTTCATCAGTTCATTGTGAAGCTCTCGGTGAATGGAGCATCACTTTTATGTTACTGTCACTGTCCAAAATAAAAGAGGAAATGTAGCTCCAAAATTGTACCTCCACAGGTCAAGGTCAAAATATTATTTTCTAGTGAATGTCATTTTGAAGCCATTTTAATGGTGTGTTCAATTATGAAAGTGTTTGAAATTTGAAAAGAAGGAAAATATTCTCTTAATTCTAGCTTTAAATACTTACACACACACACACACACACAGCTGAAGTAACAGACCTGTAGTGATGACCTTGTCCCCTGTGTATCTGTGTAGGTGGTGGGACAAGGTCTCTTGTTTTGCGCCACAATTTTCTCCTTATTCAGCCCCCAAGTCACATGACATAAACTCGCAGCCAAAAGTCAGCACAAACACAACACACCAGCCTCAAAAATCCAAACTAAACAAATTTAACCCAGCAAAGTCATCTGTGAAGGTGACCCTTGCTCTAATTCTGCCGTCTAGGCATCACCCTGCCAATGGATCTTTATCACGTTTGTAATGATACGGCAATTAAAACAACAGTTAGACACAATCTGAAAAAATCCCTGTCCCTGGTTTGCGTCTCCTGTCACGGTGGCTACGATATGAACCACTGACAAACACCCCCTTGTGGTGCAGGTTCTAATCGTGAAAATGTGACTCAGTGAGTTAGGAGCCAGTTTAATGAGTTTAATCTTTGTATCTAAAATTGCTATTTGCATTGTATAATACATTTCACACACTCAGGCACTCGCACGTGGACAGTTTGTTGAGGCTTTTGTTACATTTTCTGATAAATTGTATTTTTTTCACAAACAGTAAATGTGGACATGAATATGGGGATTTTCCTGACGCCTGTGTGTTTTGTTTTGAGCTTTTTATAATGAATGTATGTTTAGTATTTTTAGACTGAAAAAACCTTTTGTTCGGAGCAAATGTGCAGATTTTTTACAGGCAGATTTGGTGTTAACTGACTGAACTATGGAACTTCTACCTCAAACTGACCTTATCTTATCATCAGAGCTTATGTAAAGCAAAAACCAACAAAAATAGTTTCACAAAATATTCTCCAATTGAATTTCAATTTTTACAGTTAAAAAGAAAACGTCTGCTGTATAAGCTTTTTCTGAATGGCATTGCTGAGTATTTTCTGTAACACCAGGGTAAAGTAGGTGTGGAAAAATATTACCTCCAATAAAAGAATGGAGCAACTGATTAAAACAAACCTGATAATATTTTTCAAATCTATCTTTAGTGATGACTTCTGTGTTCCACTGAGATAACTTCAGACCAAAGGTTTAGCGATTTATCAGGGAGCCCTGTCACTGCATTCACCTTCTGTTAGCGTTTAGCATGGAGCATGTAGACAATTTGATATCACACTACTTCATCACTGAGATCTCGGAGGTCATGTGTTTGCCTAAAGTTTAAAGGTCAGTTTACAGCAGGTTGTCAGAGTCTGGGCTTTATTTTGGAACTGAGTGTGAGTAGCAACTAGCAATGTTAGCAACTGAGATTAGCAGCTAGGGCCCTGAGCTGAGGTCTAACTACTGGCCAAACTTAGCTATTCCAAACTGGGACTCACATAGAGGCTATTAGTTTTAGAAAGATTTATCTGAAATAGAATAAATATAGGATGTCAATCTACCTCTCACACCCATGTTAGCATAACTTAGGATACTACACAGCATAGCCAACCTCCATCAGTAGAATTTTCTTTAAATTTGTCTTAATTTAATATAATATCAATGTGCCCCTATATATCAATCTTTTTATCCTATAGATTGTACCCTATGTTGATTTATTTCTCATGGAAGTAGCAGTCATCAAAGCATTTTAAATGCCATTGTACACTGTCAGAAAATTTGTCACTGTGGTGGTGCCCTTAAGGGTACATATTTGTACCTTTAATTAGTGAACATAATTGTAGACTTTAAACTTGTGTTGATTTCATACACTCCATTTCATCTCCAGGACTTATATTATGTTTTTTTATATATGACACAGTTCTATTATTAAAGATTACAAACATTGATCTCTACTTCCGGAGAAGATAATTTAATGTACCTTTAAGAAACAAAGGTACATTTCCACGGTTTGTAACTTTTAGTGACCAATATTGTACCACTACCATACCATTTTTTTCTGAGAGTGTACTGTGTATGAATAGGTAAGTGACCGTCAGACTTTGATTTGATTAGATTTGATTGATAATTGATCATCTTTAACCTTTACTTTGTGTGCTCTGGAACGTAGGAGCCACAGGCTGGAGATTAGTGTTACAAGACTGCACACGTTCACCGCTATCAGAGGACTTGAATTGAACCCATTGATGTTTATTAATAGGGCAGTTGGTCAGTCGTCTGCAGCCCCATTCAGAGCGGAGGAATCAACACAGCTATTAACACTGTAACTGACGCTATACTGAGAAAGGAGCTCAACAGGGAACAAATGGTTTTCAGGAAGGTTGTAAGAACAGGAAAAAAGAGTGTGAGCAGGATCGTGAGAGAAGGGATATTGAAAGGGAAGTTGGGGGTCTTAGAAGTGGAGATTACGTATGTTCTCTCATTTACAGTTAAAAGCTCAGGGTCAGTCACAGCAGACAGAGAAGCTTGGGCTGGAATTAAAGACAAAGTGACTTCGGCTTCATTAAGAAGCAGTCATTGCTGACACGGTTTGGATGATATCTATGGAAAAGAAGAAGAAACACTTTTATTGGCAGTGAACACACAAACACACACTAGAGAGCAATTCTTCACAAACACTAGGGGCAGTGAACACACACATATACAGAGCAAGATGTTGCCAACCACCTCCGCGCCTGGGGTGTGGTTTGAGGGTTATGTGCCTTGCTCAAGGGCGCTTCGGCCATGAATGAATTTTTCTCTTGCTGCAAGAGAACCGGCAACTATCCAGGCAACCTTATGGCCTCAAGCTCGCTTCTCTAACCTCAAGACCACAGCTGCACCAAGCTTTATTCAGACTGAGACTGCTCTGAAGCAGCTGTTCAGGGCCCAAGTTCACCACGCCCGATGACAAGAGTTGGCCTAAGGGATAAAGTCCCCATGCATTGGGCTCTGAAAACCAGTTCTCTGAAGTGATATAGATCCTTTTAAAGGCAATGTTCACAGTTTTAAATATAAAAATAAAACACTTTTTATAAAATTGTTAAAAAACTTGTATAAAAAAATTGTATAATTGTATAAAACTTTTTATAAAAATGATGTTTCCTCACCATTTGCTGCTCTCTAATGTTTGGGTAAAAAACAAACAAAATAAACAGGTTTTTATACAACAAAGAGAACTCGAAATGTTGAAAAACAGAAAACAAGATGAGGATGTTGCTCTATTCTTGCTCCATATGTGGGTAATACTGACATATTTTTGGGGTTTCGCTTAACTTAAGGTGGAAAATGGAAAAATCTCCACACTCAGGAAACAGCGAACTGCTAAAGAAACTAAGCAACTCAATTTACAAATGAGTTTCTGGTGTAATTCAAACAGTGAATAAAAACTTACAGACAAGTTCAACTTCAGCCATGTTTTTTTCCCTTCTTTTTCCACTTTAAAAGAGACAGATTCCGAATGTAAACAAACCAGAAAACAGCTTTTCCCCTCAACTGTAGATATTTCCTTTTAACAATCTGAGATCACGAGACCTCACTGATGTTTATGACTAGATACAATCAACTTCACACATCTAGTTTAGTGTAAAGCCATTGCAGGAGAGTAGAAAAACAGGGGACAATAATTAGAGACCCCTTCTGAAAAATGTCAAGGATTAAAGATCAGGAAGGCCTCTGAAGCTCTGGTTTTGACTGCATCCTCTTGATTTAACCTTTGCTGACCCCCTATTAGTTAAATATTTGTCACATTATGTCCACAAGTCCTCTTAGATGTTGGATAAACCCATGTCATACATAAGATTTCGCAACGTTTTCAAAACTGAGTTTGGTAATTCAGCTTGTAGCTAATGTCCACCGAAGACGCACTGGTTGATCGTGTCTGTACTGCACTAAAGGAGAATGTCCACTCTGTCAATTTAAACATGTCCTGAGCTGATGTTTCTCTCGGTGTCTGATGGGTAATGATTAATCTGAGACCTCAGCTGACAGCTGTGCGCTCATGAAATGTTCAGTATCTTTCTAAAGCCTTGATGCACATTATAAGGATTAGCACTCATTGTACAATACACTCTTCCTGCAAAAGATGCGGTGGCGTGGTGTGGAGAAGTGCAAATCACTTTCTGCAGGCCGTTCTTTTACACGTTTTAATGAACATTTTACTCTTTATTTTTAGTGCGTTTGTTTCCTATTTACTTTATAAATCATAGTTTATTTAACACCTCTGTTCCTACTCTGTAAATTCGGACAGGACTTTAATCTAAATAAATCTTCCCGTGCTGGTTGAAGCCAGACAGAAAGCTTAAACACTTTAAACATCTGTGTACTTTAATTTAACTCCGCTGTTGAACAGCATTAAAAACATGTTTCTGTGAATTCTTTGATTTGCTCCTTCCTCAGGGTGGACATTGTCTCTTAAAATCTCTGAAAACATGCAGAGAACATGGAATCAATTTCAGCTCAAAGTCCAAGCCCGGTGGACAGCTGGACTGACCCTTTAATCCATTTGTCATTTTGCCATGGTGCATCTCTCCTGCAGCGATATGCTGACAGCGTATACCACGAAGATTACACCACCCTTTTTATGGCACAGGTCCTGTACTTGATGCCCTTCTGGAACCTTATCAGAGACAGAGAGAGAGTTAAAGAGAACAGTGGGGATTTCAGAGAGAGAGAGACAGAGATTCCACAGGCCACTGATTTGATTATTGATTGAAGTGCGATAGTCCTGTTTGTGTTCTTGATAAGTTTACAGAGTTCTCCCACTCACACTGACTACCAGCCTACACAGCAACGTCCAAATAAGGTTCTTCCACTCTGAAGAAGAGAATATATGCCTCGGAGGGTTAATATTTTTTAGATTTCAAGCCCCTCAAAGAGTGCAACACTTTCTATGTCTGATTCCCTGCATTTTATCACGCTGTGAACAAATGTGTTTTACGATGGAACTACAGCACGTATCAATGTGACACTCAGATGCCCTGATTTCTGTTATAAACCTCTATAAATATTAGCATTTGTTTTATGTAGAATACGGCACAAAAGTCTTGGACACACCCGAAGTATATACACTTGTATATAATTACAATAAACAGAAGAATGGAATAAAGTAAAAGGACTTCGTATTTTCTAAAAAGTGGTAGCCGTGTTGTGAGCGAGTGTGAGGGACAAAGTGTGTTTCCAGATGTTCTTCTTGATCGTATGGATTCGTTAAATCAACAGCACACTTGCTTTAACATTATGAAGTATTTACTAATTCAATGATAACCTCAAATAATACTGGACTGTCACAAGGAGAGATGTGGAAAGGGTTAGACCGACACATTCACACACACAGTATCACACACAGTGGAATAATGCGTTTATTCTAATATCAGGGAGTTTGTTTGTTTGTCTTTGTCGACTGAATCAATTTACTGCTCAGATGAATAGCTTTTTAAATCTTAAAAGCTCAAAAACCTAAGCAGTGCTGTAGCTGCTGAATGATAAACCTCAAAATGTAAAAAGGCTGGGAGTTGAAAGGGTTAATTCTTCGTGATACAGCTGTGCTGGCCAGAGGTTATGGCTCCCTGTGGCAAGGTGAACAAAATAGCCATGAGCATTTCATTTTTTTCTGTCTTAGCCTCGGGGAGCCATATCCTCAGCTCTGTACAGCTGTACCATGAAGCTTTAACCCTTTAAAGTCTAGCCTCTTAAACCCATGGTTATTCTTCAGTGAACACATGGAGAAAAAAAGTCTGGACTAAGACTAGATGTAGTCTTAAATTACACATGAAAGCAAAAAGGCTTCTTAGAGTCTTTGTCATTTCTGGAGGCTGTACGCTCTCAGATCTCATGGGTCCTAAGCAGCAGTCCTAAGTCAAGGGGAAATTCAGAATTTGCATTAAAACATATCCTAAGTGATTGAGAATGGTTTGAAGGGAACGGGTCTGTTCTGGAGACACATGCCAAGCATTTTTGCTCACATTTGGACTAGGGGAATAGGAAGTAGACATCTGCCTCTGGAACCTACAGCACAGAAAGGTATTCAAGAAATGGTTACGTAGGCCTCAGACATAATTTTTATAGAAGTTCAAAAATGTGCATTCAAAGCCAAGCACTGTAGAGAGCTACAGAAGATACAGGAATGTGGGGTTAAAATGTATAAGACAGATGTGTGAAGGGTTTGATTGTGCAACAAAGACAATGGTTGTGATAACTGGGCGAGCTGAGTGCACCCTCGGTCAAAAGACATGTGTTGTTGATTTCCTAAGCACAAAAAATGGAACACTTTTGCACAATTTAATGCAAAGTGTCCTTTGGCTGAAGAAAAATGGCCTACACAAAGTTAAATCACGTTTATCACAGTGTTTAACCAATACATTTCATTTTATACCCCGTCTGTTCTCTGTAGAGTTATTATTTTTACTGAAAAAAATAAAATAAACTTGACCAGGCTTCTGCATTTGACTGGACACATCACAGCGGTACGTGTCTCTGTGTTTCTTAAATGAGCCAAAACATGTACATGGCTTTTTTTTGCAATGCACTAATAGAATAAATTGTCAGAGTTTGTTAAAGCGCTGCTGTAGACGGAGAGAGAAAGACAAGACTACGTGTCCCGACGGCACTTTTCTGAGAGTATTGATGACCTCCCCCTCTGCTCTGAGGGTGACCATTGTACCCAACTCCTCCAGTGGATCAGAGAGGGGGTGAGGTCCAACTCCACGGAGGCACATTCACACCCCCTCCCTCTCCCCAGGGCCCTATAAAACGTCCTCCTCTGCCTGACACTCTTCAGTCTCTCCAGGACCAGCAAGACCAACAGGTAAGAAGCCAGGAAGTCTTCAGTGTGTTTGCAGGGGGAGTTTGGGGGTGACTCGTGCTGAGGAGCATTTTATTGAGACTCTAGGAGGAACTGGATTATTCAATTGTTCGTTTTCATTAGTGCACTGGTGATTAATCTTCAAAAACAGTTTATAGCCATTTACGATGTTTGAAAAAGTGCTGGACCAATAAAATGGTTCTATTTTTAAGTAAAATCCAAATTCACAAAATTCTAACAAAAGTAACCCCACACCCTAAGTATTTTCGGGGTTAAATTAAGCAAATTTTGCACCAGCTCCAGCTTTATTTTCTTCGTCTTATTTGTTAAAGTTGGTGCCTTGCCCTGTCTTTTCTTCAGTGTGCTGTTTGAGCAGAGGTGTGATAAACTGACCGTGTATCCCTGGGTTAGAGGCAAATCCTCTTCCGCCGTCTAAGTCTAGGGTCAAAGCTAATCCTGGGTTACTGCAGATTAAGTATCAGCTAAACTCTAATCTGTTTCTGAAGCTACTGAGGCATCTTTGAAGCTGTGTCTCCTCTAGGTGGGATTAGAGAGCAGGTGGACTGGCTTGTGTCAACCCTAATTTTTATAAAGCCTGCAGCGTCTGTTTCTGTTGCTCATTTCCAGCATGTATGAATTTCACTGCACAATAAGCGAGTTCTTGTACTTACAACCTCTCTGTTTCTTTCACAGATCCATCATGAAGTTTGTGGCTCTAGCTCTGACCATTCTCCTGGCCGTAGGTAAATAAACGTCTCCTAGAAAGACTCCTTCTTAAAAAAAAAACAGGCCCAGGAACCAGGGGCTAATTTCAAAGTTTCAAATTCCAGTTAATTCCGTTAATTCCGTAAATGTTATGCCCAGTTAGTATTAGGTCATCAAAACATTAATCCACTTAAGGTTTGAGCAGGATCATTTTAATTTGCTGTGTTGTACCATAACCTTTTTTTCTGGTCACTTACATTTTAGTTTCAAATACAATGCAAACGTCTTGAGGGAGTAGCTTTACCGATATCCAGCACAGACTCTGTTTTAAGGCTGTTGCTATGGCCCTGATTCTGTGTTAGTGTTGAATGTATAAATTAGAGGTCCGTAGTTTGTGAAACAGACACAGACGATGGTGACCAAGCTCTCTCTTTCTGTGCAGGGTCTCAGGCCCGCTTTATGCAGGCTGATGCTCCCTCCCAGTATGAACAGATAAGGTCCGCCGTGGTGACGTACCTGGGCCAGGTGAAGGACACCGCACAGAAAGCCATCGACCGTTTGGATGATGGCGAGTACAAGGACCTTAAGTAAGAAACCAACTCTTCCTTTTTTTTAACTCCAAAAATACAAAAACTGAGGTCTTGAGATGCTTTGGTAGATGTGTGGTAAATGCTGTGAAACCATTTTTGTTGACAAAGCTGTGTCTCCACCCTCCATTTCCCACTCTTCTCCACAGGGAGCGCCTCACTCTATCTCTGACCAGAATCCAGGGCTACATGGAGAGTGCCTCCGAGGCCCTCAAACCAGTGCGAGACACCTTCGGCCCTCAGATAGTAGATGCCATCGTCGCATACCGCGACAAAGTGGAGAAGGATGTGGAGCAGCTGCGTACGGAACTGGAGCCCAAGCGCGAGGAGCTGCGTCAGGTGGTGAAGAAGCACCTGGACGAGTACCGCGAGAAGCTGGAGCCTCTGATCAAGGAGTACGCCGAGAAGAACCGCGAGCAGATGACTGCCTTCCGTGCCAAGTTTGAGCCTGTGATGAAGGACTTGCATGAGAGGATCAAGGTCAACGTGGAGGAGACCAAGTCCAAGCTGACACCCATTGTGGAGGTGCTTCGCGACAAGCTGGCTGCACGTATCGAGGAGATTAAGGAACAGGTCGCACCTTTCGTTCAAGAATATAAAGAACAGGCCGAGTCCACCATCACCAGTCTGCGCAGCAAGTACGAGTCTGGAGAGCTCCATAAGAAGGTCACCAGTGTGACTGAGGAGCTCAAGCCCAAGCTGGAGGAGATTTATGAAATCCTCCAAAAGGCTGTGGCAGCATAAACATCATCACGTCCACTTTTCTTGGCCTCAAAGTCTTTCCTTCCACTGTCTTACTTATCCCCACACCCTGTTACCGACACCCCAGCCTGCAAAGGGATTCTTTCCAGCAAACACCACCCGCAATTCGCTCTCACGCACTTTCCCCTCACACCCTGTGTCGATGCAGCAACTGGACTTTTATCTTCCTTGAGTAATCTCAAGTGGGCACATGCTTAATTAGACGCGTACCTGTTTTTGTGCAGCATTCTGGCTAATTTTTGTCTGTGCTTCTGTGTTGTCAAATAATAGGAAGAAATCAATGGCTCAATAAAAACAGACTGTTTCATACAAACTTCTTTTGTGTCTCAAATGGTCTTTGGTTGATGTTCTCATACAGCTTTCATCTTTGGCTTATGCTCGGCTATCAATAATAATAGTAATAATAATAATAATAACAATATTAATAATAAACATTCTCTCTACACAATAAAAAATTATTTAAAAAAAACACTTCTTCATACTGACAGAATCACTCAGTATAAATCATTTTACCCATATATACTAATCTAGTGGAATTTAAGCAATGTATAGCACCAAAACATACTCCGGTGCAAACAGTGACCCCTTGTGGAGAACATTCCACCTGCTAAATATGAGCGTGTGTGTGAGTTAAAACAGTTACACGAGCATTATGATCTACTAAATTCTACATCCCAGACACTTGAAAGCCACATTAGTAGATTCAAATATCCTGTGTGCAACATTCGTTAATTTAACACAACGCAGCACAGGATTAACATGATGTCTATAATAAACTGTGTATATAACTGAAAATGTATAAATCACATGATGTTTCACAGTTTTTTTGAGAAATCCATGGAAAGAAAGCCCAGGATTTGAGCAATACGAGCAATTTTGACTTTATTACAAAAAGGGCAAAGCGGAAACTGGAAAAAAAGCCGAGACCAAACCTGAAAAATACTTTGGAACCAAGAAAAAAATATTCCAGAGGCAAAAAAGAGAGAAACAAAGTGATCATTCTGTACATGTAAAGACCAAATAGACAACACTCAGCTTACGTTAAACACTGTGGCTGTGCTGCTCAAGTCCAAAAACACGGTTTAACACAGTGCTGCACTGCGCTGTTTTCACCTATAGCCTTTTAAAGCTTATAACTGATATAAAATAGACTTCTCGTTTTGGAGCTTTGGGTTTGATAATGAGTGGTGCTTTGTCTAAAACGTTTGAGAACCACTGATTTATATAATAACAGTGGTCACCATGCTTTTCAAGAAGAAATAAAGAAAGGCATTAAAAAGAGTTATACAAAAAAATTACCCATAAACCGTAATATAAGATCCATAAAATCTCAGCTGCATTCACATGTCAGTCCTGAAACAAGCTGCAGATGATGTTCCACTAATGTCCTGTGGTAAATATTATCACCGAATGCCCTTTGTTCTTTACAAACTAAAGAAAGTAAAGGAGAGGATGTACAAAGTAAAGCAATGGATATTTATAGGGGTTTATTAGGATAATTCATCACCCAGGACTGACAGATCCTGACCTGATGGTTGTGAGAGACCTGGTATTTATTAGTATTAGATGAATGAGACGCTTCATGAATTTCCCGAGGCAAAACCCTGTCAGCACTAACACATAACCTTCTGCTCCTGAGCCCCAGGACGAGGGATGCTCCGCCATCTTTGTCCTGAAGGATGTGCTGGAGCTTATTTTTAGGGCCTCTAGGGACCTGGAGGCTGGGGGTTCGAGTCCCACTCCAGGTGACTGTCGGTGAGGAGTGTGGTGTGTTCTCCCTGTGTCTGCGTGGGTTTCCTCCGGGTGACTGTCTGTGAGGAGTGTGGTGTGTTCTCCCTGTGTCTGCGTGGGTTTCCTCCGGGTGACTGTCTGTGAGGAGTGTGGTGTGTTCTCCCTGTGTCCACGTGGGTTTCCTCCGGGTGACTGTCTGTGAGGAGTGTGGTGTGTTCTCCCTGTGTCTGCGTGGGTTTCCTCCGGGTGACTGTCTGTGAGGAGTGTGGTGTGTTCTCCCTGTGTCTGCGTGGGTTTCCTCTGGGTGACAGTCTGTGAGGAGTGTGGTGTGTTCTCCCTGTCTCCGGTTTCCTCCCACAGTCCAGGTAGGTGGACTGACGACTCAAGAAGTGTCCGTAGGTGTGAGTGTGTGAGTGTGTGTTGCCCTGTGAAGGACTGCCGCCCCCTTCAGGGTGTGCTACTGCCTTGTGCCCAATGATTCTGTGTAGGCTCCGGACCCACCGCAACCCTGAACTGGATAAGAGATTACAGACCGTCAATTATTAATGAATGAATGATAGTAAAAGACATCATTCATTCATCTTCTGTAACCACTTCATCCTGTGCAGGATTGCACATGTCCTGGATAGAACGCCACACACTCACACAAAAATTCACGTAATCACACCTGTGGACAGTTTCACACACTCACACCTGTGGACAGTTTCACACACTCACACCTGTGGACAGTTTCAATGTGTTCTATCAATGTGCGTTTGGACTGTGGGAGGAGAGCGGAGCACCTGGAGGAAACCCACACATACACAGGGAGAACACACCAAACTCCTCAAACACAATGACCCGAGAAGAGGATCCTACTCAGATATCAGTATCAGTCAGATACAATCCCAGAACCATGCTGTATCTGACTAAACCACACAGAACTTTTCCAGAACATGAGAACATGTCTGACACAGAAAATGTCCAGAGTTCATAATCGCTGTCTAAAGAAAAACATTAACGCTTTACAATAAGGGTACATTAATTAACAGTACTTAATCCAGTATTAAGTAATAAGGCAGTAATAAGCTTTATTTATTGCTTCGGCAAAGTCACAATTAATCATTAATCAATGACAGAAACAAGAAAAAACATTATTTTAATCCTAAAATAATGCTAGATAATGCTACTTCGTGTTTCTTATCATAGCTTAATGTATCATGAATTACCCTTGTAAAGTGTTACTAGACAAAGATGCATCTCCAAAATAGTAACTTTACAGAAGAAGGAAAAAGCCGTCTTAACTTTCAAAAGAAGACAAAGTAAAAACATATATATTCCAAGTAATTTTGGAGCATTACTATTGGTCCATTTATCAGAAATGTTCCTATATTGTGAAGGACAGCTGCTGTGTTCACACCAGACGCGACTGCTCTAAGACTGCAAGGGAAGCTCAGCTTCCTCTAAAATGTCAAAAAATATATACTGTTGTGTGTACATGTCATTGAATAAATATGCACTACAACACGCTCATCTTTTGTTCAGAATCAGCTTCTTATCACTGGTAAAGACGCGGCTTTCCTCTCAATCATTCCCGCAGCTTCACAGTGCTTTAAACGGTGAGGACGCTGAGCGTCCACAGAGTTCAATAGCGAAGCAGCGAAGTGCAGTGAAACGAGACGAGTCATTGGATAAATGCTGGGCTTTGTCCCGCCCATCGGACGCTCGGCGTCTCTGGGGGTCTATGGGGCAGTGGGCTGGCCTCGGCTGGCCCGGACGCTCAGCTTCTGCATGATGACTGGATGATCTGTCTGAGGCTGAATCCCTTTTTGATTGACAGCGAAATGAGCGAATCAGCGATCCTTTGGTGTAAAGATCAGTGGGAGCATTACATTTTCATTCTGTTCTGAGTTGAATCGGAGACTTTCTAAGTCCTCTTAGCTGCATTTTCTTTGTTAAAAACGACTAGCGACAAATCGAGTTTCTATTTCTGGTGGAGTTTTTTGTAGCTGCTTGTGTTTGGAGACTGACTTCTATCACTCTTTCTGACTTCTATCACAGTTTCTGTCCAGCGGGTGCTGCTGAGGCCCTCCACCGTCACAAAGCACTCACAGGCGGACACACTTCACATGGGCCAAGGCCGTTTAAGCCTAGCTCTGCTGACCATTGAGAGGACACTAGTCTAAGACCAGCATCCGCCACTGGTTCACATGATGTAGTAAGCTAAACATTCACATAAATGCAGATGATGTATGAGCATGGTTATTGTCAACATCATTGTCTACAACATTTTAAGTGTGTACATTATTTTTTTTCACACAGATCATAAGAGCTCTCCAAAAATAATTCGGAGCAAAGAGTCAAGCCCATCAATCTCACGTACCACAGTCGAGCAGTGTCCCTCAGGGACAGTCTTCAACACATAATCTTGTCCATCTCTCTCTTATGGAGGTGAATATTAACTGATCCATTATAGCTGTCCGGCAGCTCCTTCAGGCTCCTTATAAATCCATTTCTTTAGCGAAACACTAAAGGCAGAGCTGAGCTTTTGTAGAACAATATTCACCACATGTGTCCACCATGGGTCAGAGGGCATCCCCTTTGTTTTGTAGTTGTACCATTCCAATTAGCTGCGTGTTGAACACTGCCAGTATATCACAGGGACATTTGATCAATTGCTGCCAAGATACAGAACCACCAATGTCCTTCTGTCTTCAGTCAATAGTAGTAGGTAATATATACATGTAATTAAGTAGCATTCAGTCTGGTATCCAATGATCCAATGATCTTGAACACAGGCTGAAACCTAATTAGCATCTCAGGGTGTATAAGAACCAGAAAGAGAGTTCCGATCGGCTCGTCCTGTGTGGACTCCAGGCTCAGAAGTTGTCTCAGTCATTCTCTTAACAGGAAACCTGGACTAAAAGTCTTTATTTGAAGACCCTCATAACACAGAGGCATACCTGAGCAGCTCAGACAGACGCATACATGGATGGTAATTCTAATTCCGCATTTCTTCTTTGCTTTTCTAATGATTTTATTGTTTTTTTATGTTGTATAACTCTGTTTCCTCTCTAGTGTCCAGTTTGGCCCAGTCCTGCACTCTGGGATTACCTTGCCTTCCAGAAGACACCTGTGCTAAAGCTCCTCAGGTCGCAGGCATCAAAGTTCAGCTGGAAACATTCGGACTGTGGCAGCAGTTTGACCAGCTTGGCACTGAGATGATCGTCACTAAAGCTGGGAGGTCAGAGCAAACAATTCACCCCCTTTCACCCTGTTCTTCTGTGGTCAGGACCCCCACGTGAGCCCACAGAGCAGGTGTGATGTGGTGGTGGATCATTCTCAGCGCTGCAGTGACACTGACGTGGTGGTGGTGTGTTAGTGTGTGTTGTGCTGGTGTAGAGTGGATCAGACACAGCAGTGCTGCTGGAGTTTTTAAGAATAGTTTTTGGAAGTTTTGAGAATAGACCATCAGCCAAAAGCATCCAGCTGACCGCATCCTGTGGACAGTGTTCTCTGGTCAGTGTCCTGTGGGCAAACTGTGCAGCGACAGATGAGCTACTGTCTCTGACTCTACATCTACAAGGTGGACCAACGAGAGAGGAGTGTCTCACAGAGTGGACAGAGAGTGGACACAGGGTTTAAACACTCCAGCAGCACTGCTGTGTCTGATCCACTCTACACCAGCACAACACACATTAACACACCACCACCACGTCAGTGTCACTGCAGCGCTGAGAATGATCCACCACCACATCACACCTGCTCTGTGGGGGTCCTGAGCGCTGAAGAACAGGGGGAAAGAAAGCTAACAGTATGCAGAGCAACAGACTACAGTCCATAATTCAGGAACTACAGCGTGACCAGAGTGGTCAGTGGAGCTGAGAAATTGTATGTGAATGAGTTAAATAACTGTGGGTTTTTCGTTATATTAGTTCTCACTTTCTGTGTCCTATTACCTGTGTTCCCAAAGGAGGATGTTCCCTACCTTTCAAGTCCACATAACAGGCATGGACCCTGCAGCAGAGTATGTTCTCCTGATGGACTTTATTCCTGTGGATGATAAGAGATACAGGTCAGAGTCTCAGAGATTCCTGTCATTGCACTCGCTCTCATGAGCCATATCAGTGAAACTCCAGTGTATCACCCAGAAACATCACTGCCTGACCCCTAAGGCATTAAAGCAGCAGTAGGTAGTATTTTTACCTTAGATTTCCATCATTGTAGCTCTGAGCTGTAACAGAGAGAATAGTACCTCTGTTGTTGATACCCTGGGCTCAGCACTCGAGAAACTGCACTATGTAACTTTTGGAGGCAGGTAGAAATCCACCTCCCTTCCTTCCCCTTCCCCCTTGATTTCAGGACAAAATTACACTCTGCAAAGTGTAGGGGAGCCCAGGAGCCGAAATATAAAAATTTAACCTACTGTTGCTTTGAATGCAAGTTACTCGATGTCAAAACACTTGTAGACACTATTTACCCTCCTCCAAAAGTCACATAGTGCAATTTCTACAGTGCTGAGGCTGGAGTAACAAATACAGAGGCAGTTTTCTCCCTGTTACAGTTCAGTGGAGCATCACGATTAATTTGAAGCTCTAATTATAAACAGGGCAGCATGGTGCCGCAGGTAGTGTCACTGTCACACAGCTCTGGGGTTGTGGGTTCAAGTCCTGCTCTGGGTGAACTGGATAAGTGGTTGCAGAAAATAAATGAATGAATGAATGAATGAAAAATATACTACTTTGTGTTGAAAGACCATGTGTTCACAAATTGTAGGCTGCGAAGTGTGTGCCGTTTTGAGAGAGGACGTGATTTTCTGGTGTGTCCTGCAGATACGCCTTCCACAGCTCCTCGTGGCTGGTGGCCGGCCGAGGTGACGCGGCGGTGCCTGGGAGAGTTCACTTTCATCCAGACTCACCGGCTCGCGGAGCTCAGTGGATGAAGCAGACTGTCTCCTTTGACCGCCTCAAACTCACCAACAACATCCTGGACGACAACGGACACGTAATACTTTATTTATCAGGGCATCGGGTTTCCTTCACTCTGTGTAGGTTATCAGGCTGTGTCTCTCTGTGGGGGTCGCTGTTTTACAGATAGATAGATAGATAGATAGATAGATAGATAGATAGATAGATAGATAGATAGATAGATAGATAGACAGACAGACAGACAGACAGACAGAGATTGTTAGATAGATAGATAGATAGATAGATAGATAGATAGATAGACAGACAGACAGACAGACAGACAGACAGACAGACAGACAGACAGAGATAGATAGATAGATAGATAGATAGATAGACAGACAGAGAGACAGACAGAGAGACAGAGATAGATAGATAGACAGACAGACAGACAGAGATAGATAGATAGACAGACAGACAGACAGAGATAGATAGACAGACAGACAGACAGACAGACAGATAGACAGACAGATAGACAGACAGATAGATAGATAGATAGATAGATAGATAGATAGATAGATAGATAGATAGATAGATAGATAGATAGATAGACAGACAGAGAGACAGACAGAGAGACAGAGATAGATAGATAGACAGACAGACAGACAGAGATAGATAGACAGACAGACAGATAGACAGATAGATAGATAGATAGATAGATAGATAGATAGATAGATAGATAGATAGATAGATAGATAGATAGATAGATAGATAGAGAAACAGGGGAATCAAATCAGACAGGCAGCGTCCTCTTCAGCTTTTACGATACAGAAGGGTCAGTTTGAATAGACAAAGACTGTGTGATTTTTTCAAATAAAAGAACAATAGCCACCCGATCCGTCATCATCCTGAACTGACTGTTGGGAATTTTTATCCTCTTTGTTTACACCGATGCCATGAAGTCCCTTAGAGACCGTCCTGAAATATACAGATTATCGCAGAATCACAGTATCGTGACATCATTGTTATCTTGGCTAAGTATCGGAATAACACCATAGTGTGAGCTGCTGTGTGATTTCCACTCCTGCTGTGGCTCAATCCTCCCCTTTCTGATCTCTTGTGTGTTGTTGAAACTGCAGATCATCCTGAACTCTATGCATCGGTACCAGCCTCGGCTGCATGTGGTGCTGGTGGATCACCAACGGGAGAGTCAACATTCGCCTCACCGCAACTTCTGCACCTTCTCCTTCCCTGAAACCCGCTTCATTGCAGTCACAGCCTACCAGAACCACAGGGTAACAGATGCATGTCTAAGGAGAATGACATGAAAGACCCAGAGCAGATGATGCCTACTTCAAATGGTTGTTTCCAGCATGACATAATGTGCTCCTGAGCTGCACCCTACAGTTCAAGTGAAATTCACTTTTACAGCACTGTTCTGAAATTAAGGGGGAGGGAGGAGAGACAGGTGGTTGTCTCCTACCCTCCTGCACAAGTTACATAGTGCGGTTTCTGTAGTGCTGAGCCAATTCTTCGTATTCTTTAAAGTGCAGCTTTATTTAAGATAAAATCACTGAAGACCTTGTTAATGGACTGAAACCTGTATTTCTAAATAGATCAGCTGATCTGCCGTTGTTGGCCTGTTTCAGTTCCAGCTCTGTTTCTCTCTTCTCCACAGATCACACAGCTGAAGATCGCCAGCAATCCTTTCGCTAAAGGCTTCCGCACCGCTGACCCTGAGAAGTGGTAACCAGTCCAGTGTCCCTGCCGTTCTAGGGTCAAACTGATAAAGCACACTTTCATAATTCATAAATAACCTTCAAACTTTCCGATGCTGTAAAATGACACAAACTGCAGTGTGTTCATTTCTGAGGTCTAATCTCTAACAACTTAACACCATATAAAGTGTATGGGTCACATTTAACTTTCATTATTTAAAAGGAATGACATTCTCACAAACTCACACTGTGGTTTCTACACCTGTGTACATGTGTGTGTGTGTTTACCTTCCACTCAAATAATGTGTATGATGTATCCATGACATACACGTCCAATAAATTATACATGCGTATATGTACACGTTGATATATACTCTAAATCCTTTATGATATTTATGTGTACATGGCTGTATATCAGATTCCGGCCCCCTTCGGAGAGAACTGTCTGGCTAACTTGAGTCTGAGACCCCTGCATTAATGATGTGTGTATTTTATGAATCAGGTCTGCCAGTGGTTCCAGGAATGCCCTTCCACACTCCTTAACACTGCAGCCTCGAGAGGGCGCTATTGGAGAGTACCAGGGGGAGACAGACCAACAGCATCTGAACAGTGAGTCCCTTTCTCTCCTCATTTCCCTCCAATATATTTGTTCATGATACAGATGGTGTTTCAAGGCTTTAAAAGGCCACTATATCACTATCTTATATTTTGTTATATTACACGTCTCCCTATGGACCTCTTTAAAAAGTAGGCCTTAAAAAATCAAGCATTAATTTTTCTTAATGTGCCATTATTAAAGTTCTTTGGAGGTGAAACACTTTGTATTAACATTAAATTGTTATCGGGGATTGTTTTATTTCCTATTTATATGTCATTCCATGTTCCCTTTAAAGCACCAACTTTATTACAATTAAATATAGCTTGGCCATCTTCATTAATAAATGACCATTGTCCATAGGTTAATGCTTGATTAACAGTGATCCATTAATCTACAGATGCTCAGAAATGCGAGCACCACACCAGCTCAGACACATATAAATGCCAATTTTCTCATCTACAACAAATCCAGCGGCTGATGTTGTGCTTCAGGACACCTCATTCTTGCTTGTTTTCCTTCCACAGAGCTTTCCCCTCATCATGGCCTCCTCCCCCATTTGCCACATAATGAGCTGAACCTGACATTCCCCGGGGGAGCAGCCAGTACCACTGAGAACAAAAAGAGTGGGAGAGACGCCCATGTCCACTCTGCTCCTGTTTTCCTCCACTTTCACTGTCAGTGAGACAGGTCTGGGACACAGAATTAACATCACTAACCTGAAAGAAAATGTTTGATCAGAGAATTACATTTTGAAAAGTTTGAGTCGAGAATCTCATGAGCCAATGGTTGCACTTGTTGCTGGAGTTTAATGTGGAGTGGTGAGCGCCTCCTACTGACCAAACTGGACAAAGATACGGAACGTGCTGATTGGTTGGAGTGGATAGAACGATGTAATGGAAGTCTGTAATGGTGTAAAATAACAGATGTAAACAGTGTGTTCCTGCAGTGGATTAGAGGCTGTGTTGCTCCACCCACTGAGTTTAGGGTGGTGTTTGTGGGTGGAGTCAGTCTTACAAAATTAGCCTACCGTTTAATATGTTTCTTAAATGTGTTTTTATGGATATAAATCCACACAGAATCCACTTGTGCTGAAGCCTTTGCTGAAGCCTTTACTAACTTTATTCCCATTCCTTGTGTCTGAAATATATATATATATATACACACACTAGTTAGAACATTTAATAAAATCGCCTTGTGCACCTTTAAATGTCATTTGGTTGGAGTCCTTTCCTGTAAACTACGTTTCCCAGAATGCCCGGAATGCCTCGCCTTATTTTCGCTGGAGATGCAAGGAACGGATGCGGAGCCGAAAAGAGGAGATTGATTCAGTTAAATAAACCGATTCTTTAGAGTTGTCCGTTTTAAAGAGTCGAATACCGAGTAAATGACTCAGTCACAGCGATTCATTTTCAACTTAACTAAATTAATCTATATTACGTATTTAACATTATTAGCGTGTATCAGCCTGTTAACAAGATGTTAAAGTTAATATGATACAACATTTTCATATGTAAGCGAATTTTCCAGCCAATATTTTAATGCAAACAGGCTATATTCAGTGTTGGAAAGTAAAAAGTAAATGTAATTCGTTAGTTTTTTCGTGTATCTGTACTTTACTGAAGTATTTTCATTTCGGGTGACTTTTACCTTAACTCCACTACATTTCAATGTCAAATATCATATTTTTTACTCCACTACATTATGAAAATCTGTCGTTCCTTTTAGTTTATCTGTGAATAAAACCTTCCCAGTAAACATTTAGCCGTTGATTCAAAGTTGAAATAACGTAATGACTGCCGTCTAATCAACGTTCTCTTAAGGTTGAAAATGAAAGTTGAAAAGACGTCCAAACACAGACATTGAAAAGACGACTATTAGACGTATTTTGGACGTCCACTGACGTTATTAATTGGTCCCGAAATAAGTTACTTGTATAAAACGCATTTGGACGTCCACTGACGTTATCGGTTGGTCACCACTTAACTAACTTATTAAGATGGATGTTTGACGTCCATTGACGTTTAAAATATGTCCTTGACGGACAGACTATTTTTAGACCTATTTTGAACTTCCAGGGACGTTCCTTGTTCACTGGGTTAACACGTTTGAACAAATCACTTGGCTCCGCACAGCTCTACGCAGGGCACCGTTGCCAAGAAATGGATGGATAGGTGGAGCACTAAAACAAATGAACCACAAGTTTCTCTGCCTGAAACCTAGGAATAAGAAAGACAGACTTTTTATTTTAACTGTTGTGTGTTTTTGAGACAGTTCTTGTAACCATTATGTATTAACAAAATGATTTGTTCGGTTTAGTTAGAGTCAATGGTGACCATTATTCATTATATTACATGGTTTACTGATCTGTAGATGTCATTAATTACTCCACTCCAAGGGTTAGAATCAGTTGCAGGTTTTCTAACAGTGTTTAACAATTTACAGTTTAAATTAACAAAATACTTGAAATGAGGTAAAAAACAGAAATATTTGAAAACCTGAAAATCAGTACAGTGAGATATACAAGGCCAAAAAAAAAAAAAAGTTGAGTATCAGGCAAAAAGTCAGAAAAACTAAAAATATATTATCTATGAAACAGATGGCTCAGAATTGCAGAAATAGTTCAAACAATAGGGCTATTTTTCAACTATGAAGACCAAACTGAGAGCTTAAAGGAAGTTATATAACTGAGCTGTGCGGCACGGTAGCGCAGCAGGTAGGTGTCGCAGTCACACAGCTCCAGGGACCTGGAGGTTGTGGGTTCGATTCCCGCTCCGGGTGACTGTCTGTGAGGAGTGTGGTGTGTTCTCCTTGTGTCTGCGTGGGATTCCTCCTTCCTTCTTCCCACAGTCCAAAAACGTTGGCAGGTGGATTGGTGACTCAAAAGTGTCCGTAGGTGTGAGTGAATGTGTGAGTGTGTGTTGTCCTGTGAAGGACTGGCGCCCCCTCCAGGGTGTATTCCCACCTTGTGATTCCAGGTAGGCTCTGGACCCACCGTGACCCTGAACTGGATAAGGGTTACAGATAATGAATGAATGAACTAACTGAGCTGTAACAGGGAGAACAGAGCCTCTTTCAATGCTAACCTTGACTCAGCACTGCAGAAACTGCATGTTTGGAGGAGGGTGGGCACATTTTTTTTCACATATTCCCCCTCATTATTTTTATCATCCCCCTTATTTTGTTTCAGAAACGTACATATTTTTTCATTTGTTTGACATTTTATTCATTCTGTGACGTCCAAACCAATGTCTGAGGAAAATTCTAGTGTTGAATTACTGCTGTCTGTAGTGTGGAGGTGTTCAACTTGATCCATGTTCGTCTGACTGCGGACCTAACACAGTCATTGAGGTCTGTAGTAGAGGTGTGAGTCAGACTACAGTGTAAGGTTCAGTTCGATGTGCCCTGTGACAGAATCATAAATTAGGCTTAAAACTCCAGAGAAACCACTTTGGGTGTATGTAACCATTGATATAACATTCACTGTAATTCACCTTTAATAGCTGTAATTAATAGTGACACTACAGTCTTTTCACCTACTTTACATTGATTAAACATGAGTCTTGTTACAAAAATGATAATAGGGCTTTAGAACCATAATAAATCATGGTATTTTTACTTTCAATACTTAAGCACATTTGAAGGTAAATACTTTTGTACTTTTACTCAAGTATGTGTAAAATAAACACAGTAAAACTGCTCAAACATGGTTTAGTCTTTAACTCAGAATACCTCATTCTAGAGATTGATGCACAACAGCTGAAAGTAGAGTTAGAAATATCCTAGGTTTAATATTTAATATCTTAAATTACACTCAGGGGTAATACAAATTAATACATACATACATACATACATTTTCTTTTCCGCTTCTCCATTTCAGGGTCGCGGAAATTAATACTAGGTATTACTAGGTATCCAATATTGGTCATAATATAATGCATAAAAAAGCAGCCCTGCAACTACAAATGATGGTTTAAGAATGTCCAAAAAACATAGTTTTCTTAGCTGAGCTCAAAGATATTTGATATTTGTTTTAGGTTAAAACGTATTTTTAACATTTAGTATTTTAGTATCATGTTCTATCTTCTACTGTCTCTTATGTACAGTGGAATTATTTATTTATTTATTATTTTATATATATATATATATATATATATAAATAGTCCATTGCCGTTAGTGATTGTTGTATGTGATGTAAGCTACTGAGACCTTGAATCTATCTATCTATCTATCTATCTATCTATCTATGTGTCCAGGTTAACACACTCCTTAGAATCCTAGAATCCTTCTGGATCAAAGTGTTATAAATATGAGGCTTAAATATGAGTGTTATAAATATTGTGTAGGCCAATTTATATTAGTACATAAATAATAATAATAATAATAATAATAATAATAATAATAATAATAATGTTAAATTTAATGTTTGTAGTGCTACCCAAGTTTGCTTGGTACATAAATAGACCAAAAAAACAGCCGTCACACAGAATCTCCAGAAAAGCACATTAAATGTGTATAAAGAGTATCACAGAATGGTAAAACATCAGATATCCATTCTGTCTTTGTGACTATCTCTTTTAATATTGTGAGTGTTGTTCATCTTCATAAATCATTCACCACGTGTGTGAAGGGTGTTTACAGCGTTTCTGATTCCATTTGACTCCTGAATCACTTCGTTCGGTTCAGTGGGTGGGATTCGGTTGATTTGAACGGTTCTCTTTTCTCTGTGCTGGGAGAGATGGAGGAGGAGGGAGGAGGCGTTTAGGGAGATGAGAGATGCGGATTATGGCCGCACGGGAGAAAAGGAGCGATAAATGGGAATAAACGGAGCAAATCTGCGGTTCGTTTTACTGAAATGAGGGCGAGTTTAAGGTAAAAGTGGGCATCTCTGACCGCTTCACCGCTGCGCTGATTAACGTCAGGATTCTGGTAAAACCTGGATTTGTATTTATTTCTAGTCATCGCTGCTCTATGATTCTGACCTCTCGATGGATGGGTTTTAGATACCGGACAGCGTGGCATGTTTCAAAATATAGAAGAATACATTTATAAACACATACAGAGGAAAAGCGAGGAAACCACGGATGGTGCAGATTGGTCAAACCTGGTCATCTTTGCCTCGAATGACCACCGCTGAGTCGTTGGTGAAAAAATATGATCATTTAAACCGTGGGAATTCATTGAGTAGAAGCAGGAGGTACATGACCTGAAGGAAACCCTCGAGTGATTACAGAGATGGGAGTATCAGCTGATGCAGTGGTGGTGTGCTGGGGCATGGTGTTGCTGGTGTTGCTGCCCCTCTGTGGGGCAGTTGCGGGAGTGGGAGATGCTCTCCCGCCTCCTGCTGCCCGCGTTGGGGAGCTCCGTTTCGCCCTCCTGCGGCCCGTTGTTGCCCCAGCTGCCCCTAAATCTTTTGCAGGTCCCAGCCCAGGCGTGCAGGGGGTGATCCGGACACGTAGGGCGCTTAGGAGCGTCACTTTCATGGACATGATCGACAATCTGAGGGGCAAATCCGGACAAGGCTACTATGTAGAGATGACTGTTGGCACCCCGCCTCAAAAGGTGAGAGGGTCAGTGCGGGTGGGAGAGGGGCAGCTTCCTGGTGATTTTTCCCCAAAGTAATAAACAGTATTTATGAAAATGATCATCACCTATGAGATGAAGAATCAGATTGTTTGTGATCTCAAATGAGCCTCAGTGACACATCCAGGCCACTAGTTGTCAGTGTAATCATGGTTAAATACAGTGGAGTAGAACATAACTACTATCATGACCTGTTTTTCATAGCTTAGGGTTGTGTCCATAACTGTGTGATTTGTATTTGGTCCTGGTATAACAACAACAATAATTATAGTCAATATTCTGTCACTACAAATATAAAGGGGACTATTAAAGCTTCCTGGTTCAGTGCATGTTTACATTACTGTGTGGATCTGATGCCCACCAAACCTCGACCTGTGACACCAGACCCCCCCTGGTTTTCTGTGTAGCCGAAGCCAGAAGCACAGGATAAAACAAGCTTTTCTGATTCTGCTCTGCTTCTGACATCAAGTGCAGAGGATTTAGAATTGCTACGGCCCCTCGTCTGAGTCTGTCCAATCACAGCGCTGAACCTGTATTTATGTGAGTGTGGACAGGGAGTGTGGAAAACTAAGAGAACTGAAGGGAAAAAAAGCAAATGAGGATGAAGAAATAAGAGAACAGAGTGAAAACGGCTAAAAACCAGAGCTTCTGCTCCTCGCTCCTCACTGCTGTGCGCTCGGGGTCGGGGTGAACAGCGAGCGGCTCATTATCGTTTAAAGGAACAGGTGCTGAAAGCAGAAAGGTCTGTTTAGACGAGGGAAGCGCTGTGGGTTTTTGACCAAAGCAGGTGACAGACATTTCGTTAGGACCCTGAACAAAACAAGGTTACAGCTCTGGCGTGGGACCCCTCACACCAACCCAGCCGCGGCACTCCAGCACAAACACCTTCAGGTGTCTGTTCTCTGTTACAGAGCTTGTAGTGTGTGAGACATGCTGGTCTTGACGTCTGCAGCTGTGGAGCAGGACACAGACTGGCACAATGAATACAAACTAACAGTGACCACTGTGTTGTAACTGAATAATCTGTGCATTGTAACACACAACTGATCAGGGCCCAGTTTCCCAAAAACATCTGTGTTAAGATCTTAACAGGGAGAAACCCAGCCCACAACTGTCACCATCACATTAACAGCATCCTGAAGAAACAGGAGCTCCACTGAGACAATCCACTGCGGTTCCACTGAGAGAACACTGCTCGGTGCTGGTGGTCTGAAAGAATACGGCGCTTAATGAGAAACAGACACAACAAAAATAAATTACAAATGTAACAAGGCAGATACAGTCCACAGGGGGAAAATTCTCCCAAGAAATGCATGCCTACGTTTCTGAGAAATGGAGATGTGCCGAGAACAGTGTTAACTTTTGCAGCTCGTTTTGATTTTTTTTCTAAAACATGTATTAGTTTTAATCTCATTTTAGTCATTTAATTATTGTTAGTTTTACTCTAGTCAACTACACGCATTTGCCCTGTGAAGGACTGGCGCCCCCTCCAGGGTGTATTCCCGCCTTGTGCCCAATGATTCCAGGTAGACTCTGGACCCACCGCGACCCTGAACTGGATAAGGGTTACAGATAATGAATGAATGAATGAATGAATGAATGAATTTTAAGTTCAAGGTCGGTGCTGAAGGTGTGCCAAACCAACACTGAGTCGACTCCAAGAGATTCAACTCTGTGAATCATTGTCCAACTATTGATACGAGTGACTCCGCGAGGCTTAAAGAATCGATTCCTTGGGAGTCGACTCCTCTTTACTGTTCGCCCAGCCGCTGTCCCCCTGACAACAGTAAACCGATGGAGCACTTTCTTGTTTTCATTTCCTTGCAATTTTCTGTTTACGAATCACACAATAACGGGTGGTTATTCAGTCTTTTACAATATCTTTATCTGTAGTGCCATATGCCTTCACATTTATTGTCTTCAATTATTTTATTTTATTTAGTTCTTGTCTGGTTTTGTTGTGAAAAGTAGGTCATCAATTAATATTTTCCTCCGTGATTTTATTACAGAGAGAGAGGAGAAACCCAGAGGAAGTGTTTGTGTGTGTGTGTGTGTATGTGTGTGTGTGTGTGTGTGTGGGGGGGGGGGGTTGCCAGGATGCAGGTTGCTGGAGCGAGTTTAGTGTGCAGAAGGGGCAGGAAGCCCCAGGACAGGATCAGTGAACTGGGCAGTCACTGAAACAGACACAGGCAGAGTCAGCAGTCCTTCTGGGACTCGGCAGAGGGACATCCCTGGACGAGCTTCAGCGGAAAAGTTTCCTGAAATTTCATTACTGACACAAGCGAGCGAAAACAATGCTCCCCCACGAGAAGCGGATCAGTGAAGTCAGCTACTTTTAAGGTGCATCCGTTGCAGACACAGCTTGTTCCATCACTAGAAAAGCACTAGTAGAGTGATAACTCGGAGCAGCTGCACATGATCCTACATCTGGACAGCAATGCTCCAGCATTCCCAGAGGGGAGACACCCAAACTCTATAATCACCCCTTATTTGAAGGATGCTTTGATGAGCGTTTGAGTCAATACCTCATCTAAGTCATTTAAGTTTATCAAAAAATGTAAATGATGTTTTTGAGAATGATGCAGACACTAGGCAAGATCTGGTATTTTTGCACTTGGTGTAATTCACTTTTTCAGCACTGTCCTGAAATCAAGGGGGAGGGAGAAGGAGGGGATGGGTGCCTACCCTCCTCCAGAAGTTACAAAGTGCAGTTTCTGCAGTGCTAAGCTCAGAGTAGCAGCTACAGAGACTCTATTCTCTCTGTCACAGCTCAGTGGAGCATCACAATGATGTTGAAGCAGTAATTTTAGGCTAAAAATACAACAAAGTGCTGCTTTAAATGTGGCACAGGCTTTCAGTGTTGTTTCACAGCAGTACAATGAAATTTAGACTCCACATTTGACACGTTGCAAACACGTGGCACCCTCCATCCTCGGGTGACCACAAACACCCAGGGTGATGGGCTAGGTGACCCAGGGATGCATTGGGGGTTATTTGCCTTGCTCTAGGGCAACTCATCCATGGATGCAGAGGGAGGAGAAAGCGATGTTTCTTCACTCCCCTCCAGACCACTTCTTTAACCTTCAGACCACAGCTGTCCTCAAAATATTGGCAGTAGTATTATTTCATCTGTATCGTGCTTCACCAGCTCAGTGTGTGATTTAAAAATGTATTGATTCAAGTTTACACCGAGCTGAGGGTAGAGCACTTCATTCAGCCGCTGCTGTCTGTGACCTGCTACCATCACATCTCTCTCTCTCTCTCTCTGTTTATCTCTCTCTCTGTTTCTCTCTCTCTCTCTCTCTCTCTCTCTCTCTCTCTCTCTCTCTCTCTCTCTCTCTCTCTCTCTGTTTATCTCTCTCTCGGTCTCACTCTCTCTCTGTTTCTCTCTCTTTCTCTTTCTCTTTCTCTCTCTCTCTCTCTCTCTCTCTCTCTCTCTCTCTCTCTGTTTATCTCTCTGTCTGTCTCACTCTCTCTATTTCTCTCTCTCTCTGTCTCTCTCTCTTTCTCTCTCTCTCTCTCTCTCTGTTTATCTCTCTCTTGGTCTCACTCTATTTCTCTCTCTCTCTGTCTCTCTCTCTTTCTCTCTCTCTCTCTCTGTTTATCTCTCTCTCTCTCTCTCTCTCTTTGTTTATCTCTCTCTCTGTCTCACTCTCTCTCTATTTCTCTCTCTCTCTGCCTCTCTCTCTTTCTCTCTCTCTCTCTCTGTTTATCTCTCTCTTGGACTCACTCTCTCTCTGTCTCTCTCTCTGTTTATCTCTCTCTCTCTGTTTATCTCTCTCTCTGTCTCACTCTCTCTCTGTCTCACTCTCTCTCTCTCTGTCTCTCTCTCTCTCTCTCTCTCTCTCTCTCTCTCTCTCTCTCTGTCTCATCTGAGACATCTGGGTGTGGATCAGATTTTGCGCAGTCAGTGAGAGTAGAAGGCAGGAGGCCTGTCTCTGGTGGCGTGAGGGATGATCAATAATACATCTGCTCTCTAAATACCCTTCCTAGGAGCCTGGAGTTGCAAGGACAAACAGACACTGTGAAATCCTCCTGAACACAGGCAACATATGATTTACGCACCTGCGTCAGGCGTTAATGACTCTGTAATGCTTGCTGTGTTTAGTTAATTATATCCAACATAACAACAGATTTTTCAAATCCTTCCACACCATAAACAACAAGAAATCTCTGAAATGTGGTGCACCACTGATATCTGAGGTTTACATCAAATACAACACAACAGCGTCACCCATGGTTTTAGGGTTTACTTGTGCTTTAGATTTTTATCGGTTCAGAGCCATTACATCGCTGAAGGAAACTGGTGTGAACCAAAAATCTCAAGCCCACGTCTCTCATTTTAGTTATTAATTGTTGTTAATATTCATCTAGTTTTAGACGAAAATGTTGCAAATGATTCTTTTCCACTGCAGGGTCCCTAAACGACTCAACTCGATATTTTTTGCTTGTAAATTGCTTCTAAATTTGGTCCTAGTCCCTGAAACCTGGTTCCTTTTTAGTCCCTGCTCTGTCATGGCTTCAAGCAAGCCAAGTAGGGACTAAACCGTGGCGTGTAAACCTTGCAGAGCGCTGATTGTCCAGAGAGAGTCGTCACTCTACGCCACGCAACGCAGACGACCAGCACCAACTCTCCATCTGTAAAATCTCCAGCTGCAGCAGAGATCACGTTTGTTTTTATCCGACTCACGACGGCAGCTTGTGGAATTACACCGTGGTCTACTGAAGAAGTTCAAACACCTCTTGGATCAGTGGTTGACAAAAGAGTCCAGCGAGGGCAGCAAAGACAGAAGTTGTTTTGAAAGGATACATTTGTTGACAGACCATAGATAAGTGGTGTTAATGTGAATATTTGTGCTGTCTGTTTGTGTTACAGTTGAACATCCTGGTGGATACGGGGAGCAGTAACTTCGCAGTGGGAGCCGCAGCGCATCCATTCCTGCGCAGATACTACCATCGCTCTCTGTGAGTACCATGCTTTTCTCCAGTTTATCTTTATATGTGTTACTGAGGATTAGCCAGTCTTTGTGCTTGTCTCATGTTTGCATCAGTGCTTTTTTGCAGTTACTTCAGTTATTCACAATAATTTAAGCTGGTCTACAATTATTTATTTAAATTATCACTAATTTAAATGTGACTTGGCTGTGTTTTTATCCACTGGATTCATGAGAGAGGAGACCACAGAACCCTCTCACATTTGATTGTGGGCTGTAACACCT
>NC_089820.1:64675694-64698194 GCF_029633855.1 Hoplias malabaricus
TTGCTGCTCACTGATGCCGAACAGCCTCCCTGCCATTTCAGGACTTTCTTTCAGAAAGAACTGCACACTCATCTTTAGTCACACACTCTTTCTTCTCTTATAAAGCCAGAGAAGCAAAAGACAAGGGAACAAAATAGTCTCTAGCTCCCACTCTCACACAGGCCTGACCCTCAATGTGTGGAGAAGTATTTGGAGGTTGAGGGTCTGTACCTACTGCACACAAACATTTCACAGCTCATTTCCCCCCCCCCCCCCCCCCCCCCCCCCCCCCCCCCCCCCCCCCCCCCCCCCCCCCCCCCCCCCCCCCCCCCCCCCCCCCCCCCCCCCCCCCCCCCCCCCCCCCCCCCCCCCCCCCCCCCCCCCCCCCCCCCCCCCCCCCCCCCCCCCCCCCCCCACCCCCCCCCCCCCCCCCCCCCCCCCCCCACCCCCCCCCCCCCCCCCCCCCCCCCCCCCCCCCCCCCCCCCCCCTCCCACTCTCACACAGGCCTGACCCTCAATGTGTGGAGAAGTATTTTGGAGGTTGGAGGGTCTGTACCTACTGCACACAAACATTTCACAGCTCATTTCCCCTATGCCCAGACCCAGACGCACTTCACTGTAAATACAGTAACTCCCTCTCTCAGACGGCTCTGCTGAGAACACCGCATTCTCTGTGTTCTCCATCACAACTCCTTCATTTAGGCCTGGGGAAACTACGTTATACAATAATTATTCACAGGCATGGGCGATGAGGGCTTGAGAGGTTCATTGGACCACCCCTTCGACACGAGGGAACACAGATTTGTTCTTAATGAAACATCTGTGACCTGCTTTGGTCATAACTCCACAAGACCCACAGCAGGGTTCTCCGCCCGTCTCAACAGCCCTGTTCAGAACGCCCGCTTTCAGCACCTGTACCTTTAAATGATAATGAGCCGCTCATGGTTCACCCCGACCCCGAGCGCACAGCAGTGAGGAGCTCTGATTTTAATGTTTTTTTTGCTTGGTTCTCTTTCTTCTCCGCTCCCATTTACTCAGTGTTCTTATTTCTCAGCGTTGGTTGTGTTCGTTTCACCTCATCTTTGAAGACTCATATAAACACAGGTTCCGTGCTGTGATTGGACAGACTCTGAAGAAAGGGCGGGGCAATTCTAAAGTTTCTTCACTTGAAGTCAGAAGTGGGGCAGAACTACTCGTATGTCCCATGCTTTCAGACTCAGGCAGCACACAGAAAACTGACTGGGGCATCTTGTTTCACAGTGTGTGGGTTGGTGGGCTCCATATTTACACATTAATGTGTATAGAGTGTAAAAAACGCCTGAATGTCGTGAGACGCCTGCAGCTGCACAAGCCTAAGGTTACACCGCTCAATACCAAGAGTAGGCTAGAAGTGTGCAAGTAGTGGAAGTATGCGCTCTCTCTCCATGTGTGTCAGCAATCATGATCTATTTTGATCTCAGCATCTTTGTTCTGTTACTTAACAAAGCTTTTTTTTTTTTGGAAAACTGCTAAGTGGTGAGATCATGAGGTCATGGACTCTAGTTACAACATAAAGAAAAGACAGCAAGAAGGCAAAGAGTTCAACAACAAAGACCTTTGTTTCCCCTCTGATCTCGGCTCGACTTTACACACCAAATTCTCCAGTGTTAAATCAACACTGTTAGTGTAACAATTTAACGCTCTCAGTGTTAACACTAGTTGTGAGTTGATTTAACAAATTTGGTGTGCAGGTTTGTTTTGTACTAAAGGGGTTTTTAGGAGGTTGTCCTCAGGGGCCTGGAGGTTGTGGGTTCGATTCCCGCTCCGGGTGACTGTCTGTGAGGAGTTGGTGTGTTCTCCCCGTGTCCGCGTGGGTTTCCTCTGGGTGCTCCGGTTTCCTCCCACAGTCCAAAAACACACGTTGCAGGTGGATTGGCGACTCGAAAGTGTCCGTAGGTGTGAGTGAATGTGTCTGTGTTGCCCTGTGAAGGACTGGCGCCCCCTCCAGGGTGTATTCCCGCCTTGCGCCCAATGATTCCAGGTAGGCTCTGGACCCCCCGCAACCCTAAATTGGATAAGTGGTTACAGATAATGGATGGATGGGTTTTTACCTCCTTCACTGGTACTGATGGACTCCCACGGCGTCCAATCAGAAATGCCCTCACTGCTCCGGCAGGCCACTCTCACTTCGTATTGGCTGAAGGGCTCCAGGTCAGGGATCAGGTGAGCGGCAGGTGGGACATTAACGTTCTGGTTGTGGATCATGTGATCTGGATTCAAGACGGAGTCCTCTCCTGACGGACGGACCTAGAGACCGGGAATAAATCATTTTAGTTTGAAATCTTTGATTAGACGTTAGCTTTAAAAGAGACAGCTGTCTTTCCGAAGGACTTAGAAATGTGTGATGACAATATGTGGAAAATAGCCCAAAACAAAGGAAACCCTCCCTGAGTGGGCGTATCCAAACATTTGACTGGTACTGTATTTTACAGGGATTATATATGTTTAGTCTCTTGAATAACTGTCTTGCTGTGGTTAAATTAACAGTTTTATTTTTTCTGAAGCTATGAGGCACCCACAGGAATCCTTGATCTCTCCTGTAAAAACTTCCAGATCTCCAGTACAATTATAAAGAACCCATCTCTGGACACTAGCCTACCTTCACCGTTCCTGATGTTTACATGTTTATGAGCATATATCTACAGCTGAGCTGAGTGCAGCCGTAAGTTACAGGGTTCACAGGGAATAAGACTTAGTCTTAAGCTATGATCACAGGTCAAATCACAATCTGCTTAAATGTCAATCACTTAAACCCAGCTATAAAGTGAAAACCTTCATAGTCATAGTTTCTCCCAGTAGTAAATATTCAAACTAAACTTAACAAAGTACAAAACATACATATTATGTGATGTTTATTTTACTATTGACACAAAGGCAGAAATATGAATTTCAAATGCAGTGTGAGCAGTGGAAACTCAAGGTTAGTCTGGAGAACAGTCGTTGGTGTGTCAGTGTGTGACTGAGGTCTTAATAGGTTTGGGGTAATTAAGTAAATAAAGTGCAGGGTGCAGAGTGAGCGTTTATGGTGAGATGAGTTTGTGACAAACCACAGGGTCGGTCCACTGTGTTATTGGCGCTGTGACTGAATTCCATCAACACTGCGAGGACCTAGAAGTGTTTGAAGAAATCAGGGATACTAGGTACAGTGTAGTTTTGGGAGACTGACTTCTAATGGTGCTTATTTAGTTTCTTGGTAAGATTTGGCAAAATGATGATAACTGAGCCTCTGATCAACAACCACAAGAATAACCTGATGACTGCCAACACTTCTGTCTATTCGCTTTCATTCTAAAACAAAGAAGAAGTAGCACCTTCCACTTCCTCTTTCCATTTCTGCCTCTTCTCTATGACCTCGCTGTGAAAATTAACACATCTGGACCCTGATCTGATCTTTGTTTTTTTCCATTTTTGCTCAATAAACACACACAATGCCTTGAGGTCCCTAAAGAGCGCCTAAAGAGCCCACACTGTACTCTTATTGACGGAGGTCATTAGCATTCGTTTGCAGCGCAAGACACAATCTGGACCCAGCAGGACACATGAAAACCATTCACATCAGCAAGAAAGCAGCAGGGAGACAGGAACGTGCTGTCTTTGCAAAGCCTGTGCAATAAACAGCATCAAAACACTGAACGCCTGCCCAAACACTCAGATCTTTAACCACATGAAGAGGACGTACTACCCCAAATTGTTCTCGGCTGTGTGGTGAAGACAATAATGAGAGCTACTGCAGAGAGAGAGAGAGAGAGAGAGAGAGAGAGAGAGAGAGTGAGAGAGGGAGAGAGAGAGAGAGAGATTTAGAAGGAGAAAGAGTGAGAGAGAGAGAGAGAGAGAGAGAGATTTAGAGGGAGAAAGGGCGAGAGAGGGAGAGAGAGAGAGAGATTTAGAGGGAGAAAGAGTGAGAGAGGGAGAGAGAGAGAGATTTAGAGGGAGAAAGAGTGAGAGAGGGAGAGAGAGAGAGAGAGAGAGAGAGAGAGAGAGAGAGAGAGAGAGAGAGAGAGAGAGATTTAGAGGGAGAAAGGGTGAGAGAGGGAGAGAGAGAGAGATTTAGAGGGAGAAAGAGTGAGAGAGGGAGAGAGAGAGAGATTTAGAGGGAGAAAGAGTGAGAGAGGGAGAGAGAGAGATTTAGAGGGAGAAAGAGTGAGAGAGGGAGAGAGAGAGAGAGAGAGAGAGAGAGAGAGAGAGAGAGAGAGATTTAGAGGGAGAAAGAGTGAGAGAGGGAGAGAGAGAGAGAGAGAGATTTAGAGGGAGAAAGAGTGAGAGAGTGAGAGAGGGAGAGAGAGAGAGAGAGAGAGAGAGAGAGAGAGAGAGAGATTTAGAGGGAGAAAGGGTGAGAGAGGGAGAGAGAGAGAGATTTAGAGGGAGAAAGAGTGAGAGAGGAGAGAGAGAGAGAGAGAGAGAGAGAGAGATTTAGAAGGAGAAAGAGAGAGAGAGAGAGATTTAGAAGGAGAAAGAGTGAGAGAGAGAGAGAGAGAGAGAGAGAGACTAGTAGGAATCTTCAAAAATTGTGCTTTGTGATTTTAAGAACTTTTGACATTGACAACACACATTATTCATCGTCATTAGAACATAAAGTAAACGTGCCAGATTTTGCCAAATATCTCATTTTCATCTGCAGTCCTTGGGCAGGTTAAACTTTAGAATAAGACTATTTTTACAAAGAGTTTAGAAATTGTTGAATACTGTTTATGACTGGTTACCTACTAGGTTGTTATTAATACTCAGTTCTAACACATGCATAAAAGGACAGCAGTGACAGATTTCATTCAACATGTTTCCAAAATATTTTTTGAAATAAATGACAAGAGGAATTAATAACCAAATTAATAACCATTTATAACATGTAGAAAAGAACTCTACAGTTGTGCCCTTAAACTTCCATCCTGAACAGTGACACAACTGCAGAACACCGGCCCCTCGTCCGAGCGCCTCCACTGAAACCTGAGAGGACAATAACAGCAGTTGTAGCCCGTGAGGCGGTGGATGAATGGGTGTTGTTTGTGTGAATGGGTGAGCACGGTGGTATGTGAATGGTGTTGAGTCAGAGTTCTGTGGTAAAGAGAAGCTGTTCTCCCCGAAGGACAGGAAGGACAGGGTTAAGGCGCGAGAGCTGGAGGCTGCGTATCCACGCGAGCGAAGGGACAGTTACTTGTGAGTCACGGATCTGCGGTTGTGAGTCAGCTCGGTAAACAAGTGGACTCTTACTCACACGGTCGGCTCATTCCTCGGCCCTGTCTCACTCCCGCTGTCAGAAACCCCTCCAAAAAAGGCCCCACTTTATCTCCACATTGCTGCCTCAGACACCTGCTTAACTCAATTTGGTTCTTCTGCATCTGGAAAAACCCTGCGCTCTGTTTACTGATGAATAATTTTAGAGCTCTGAGTCAGTAGCTTGAATCCAGCCCTATACAGTTTCCTTGCTGAAGTACCTTCTTTTTTTCATAATAATAATCCTAGCATATTGTGTCCAGTGTTTCTAGTTCTGCTAGGGATATGTTTTGTTCCCTATTCTTCTTTCTTCCTTCCTTCCTTCTCACAGCTTTTCACTACCTTTTTTTTTCTTTTATTGTCATTTTTAATTAATCTCATTCTTTCTATCGACATTTCCTTCAGTGCAATTCTATTTACTTTTGCTCACAGATTTTAACTTTTACATTTATAACTCCCTTACATAAAGCCCAATGCGCATTAGGCAGAAACAACCCAGCTGCAAAACCTACGACAAGTACCAGTAAACAGAATTTCTGCTACATGACTCTGCATTTCAGCAACAGTGCAGCCTCAGAGAGAAACTGCTGCAGTTGCATGTTGTTCTCAAAAGTACGCCAGCATTTTTAATTTTTTTAATTTTCAAGTTTTCTGCACTGAAGGCGACTGAGATTTGTGCTCCTCCTCCTGTACTGACCTACTGGGCCTCCATCTCAGAAGAACGAAGAGCGGCTCCAGGGTGGGGCAGGAGAGGGGCGCAGAAAAGGGGCGAAAGAGGGACGTAAGAGGGGCGAGAGAGGGTGCTTTTATTAGAAGCAGACGCACCGGGGTGGTGCTCAACTGCGCTCCGCACTCTCTCGCTCAGTGAGGGTAGAATCAGGGCCTCAGAGTGAAACCTGATCCACTGAAATATCTCCACACAGAGAGAGGATTTAGCTTTTATTCTCTTTGCTGTTACAAACTGGTCGCACAAGAACTTCTAGCATCAGGACACTCAACAGTTTTCTGAGTTACACACCCAAATTCCACACACACACACACACGTACACATCTCATCACAGCCCAAAGAAATTGATGCATCTATTTTTTACACTGTGTGAACCTTTCACGATAAACAGACCCAGACAAACGCCACAAACTAAATCTTTACAGAAATTTACATTTAAATCTGCCATTTTCTGTAAAGACACCAACACTGATGTTACCACAATCAGACACTGTCTCTGACAAATTACAGCAGCAAAAGTTATAACATTACATTTAATCATGTTGTAACTAGCAAAATACTTTGTGTAATAACTGGAGTAATGCATCACAACAGGTTCAGCCTCGCTGTTTGCACTTGTAGTGTGTCATTAAGCACTTAGGAAACTGAACATTATATCATCACTCTGCCAAAATATAAACCACAAATATCTCCATTTTCCCCAATTTCTTAATCCTGTCAACACAGGAGTTCACACAGCAAAATGCATTTTGTGTTTTTTCCTAATTTATCATCTGCAAATATGTGAATTCTTAATACTTAGAGAAGCAGTTAGTGGATCTTTACCCTAGTGAAAAGCAGCAGGACTCATACCTGAACTGTGCAGACGGTGATGGGGTAGATTCCTGCAAAACCAGGAACCCAGGAAAGATGGATGCTGGAGTTTGTGACCTCTACAGCTTTAACATCCTTTGGCTGAGCCGGGAGGACTAGACAGAGAGAGAGAGAGAGAGAGAGAGAAATAATATATACATACTGTATATAGGCACTCTAGAGCAGCTGCACATGGATTGAAGCTGTGGGTCAGCAGGGTGTAAAAATCCCATGGCACTGAGCTGTGGAGCTGTGTTCTCTGTAATGAAGGAGCTCCAACCAATACTTCTGAGAATTTAGAGCAGTGTTTCTGATGCAGAACTAATCATCCAACATCAGGACCTGACCTCAGGACAGTTGATGATTTTACAGCATCCCCTGATGCTTTCAGAAGAAATGCAGGTGCGAATGTGTGGACAGAAGGATGAATGTTGAGGTTTTGAGATTTATTTACCCCATCTATAACTGCTCAGTTGTGTTATTGTTGTTGTCCCAGGAGGTGGATGAGGGAGGCTGATAAACTCCAGCTTCAGATTTGCTACAGCTTATAACTGAAAGCCTACAAAGTGCATCTGTACCGTAGCCAATATCTCAGTGATGAAGTTGCCAGCTGGCAGTTCATTGTCAGTCAGTTACCTTTGATGGACATTTGGTCTAAACACAGATGAGAACCAGAAAGCAGATGTGGAAGCAGCTCAGCCGTTGAGCTCAGCGTATTTACCACAACTTCAGAAAACACTCACCAGTGACGAGTCCGGAGCTGGACGTTGCTACACCTTTGCGGTTGTGAGCCTCGCAGGAGAAGGAGCTGGTTCTGTTCAGTCCTGGAGAAAGAGAAGAGAGACATCAAACAGCTGTGAGAGGGTCAGAGGGTTAGGGACAGGAAAAAACAATCCACTCGAAGATCGCGATTCTCTCTGGAAGAATTCAGAACAGATTCTAAGAATAACATTACCATACTTTTGTTTAGGCTCCAAGTTTTCCTGGTAAATATAAACTCAGAGACTGAAAACTGCACATTGTCTCATTGAGGTCCACAAATCTGAGATAATAAAATGATCACAATCTTTGTTTATATCATCGCTGTCCAATTAAAAACAAGTATCTCCACAGAGGTCGATTTTTAGTTCACTACAGCAGCTGCTGTCCTTCAGAGTGTGTGAAAACTTCATGATGAATGGACCATTAGACATTTACTGGGAATACAATAATTTTTGCAATGACTTCCAGTGAAAGTTAAGGGTGTGTGTGTGTGTGTGTGTGTGTGTTTGTGGTCAGGTGATTCAATGTTTGAAGAGAAATGAAGCAGAGTTCTCCCTCCACTGTCAAAAACCTTAGGGTTAAAAAGAGCTGAATGACAAAATTACTTCTGCTTTACTCAGGGGGCCCAATATTGAGGAGCACACACACACACACACACACACACACACACCCTGACATTCACAGAACTGAGTCACACACATACTGCATTCTTCACACATTGTGAAGAGCTCATGGTCAAGGAGCAGCATTAACTAACACTAAGCCTTCATTGTGTAACGGCCAAACCAAGGGTCAGATCAGGGGTTACAAGATCAGATGGACAGAAGTGTGTGTGTGTGTGTGTGTATGTTCTGTATGTGTCTGTGCAATGTTCAGAAAAATGTCTCATGCACATTTACAAAGCAATCTCATTTGTTTCCTTCCCTAAAAGCTAAATTCCTTCTCCATGTTGAGTTTCATAAACAGAAACATGGGAAGATAATTTAGCAATAAACAAGTTTATGTGCATGTGATGGATTTGTTAGTTTAGGTTTAGATGTTTTAAAAATGGGGATTTAGGTGTAAGGATGTAGTGTATTAATACTTAATTTTCAGCACGGTTCTGCAGCAGGTAGTGTCGCGGTCACACAGCTCCAGTGATCCGGAGGTTATGGGTTCAAGTCCCACTCCGGGTGACTGTCTGTGAGGAGTGTGGTGTGTTCTCTCTGTGTCTGCGTGGGTTTCCTCCGGGTGACTGTCTGTGAGGAGTGTGGTGTGTTCTCCCTGTGTCTGCGTGGGTTTCCTCCGGGTGACTGTCTGTGAGGAGTGTGGTGTGTTCTCCCTGTGTCTGTGTGGGTTTCCTCCGGGTGACTGTCTGTGAGGAGTGTGGTGTGTTCTCCCTGTGTCTGCGTGGGTTTCCTCCGGGTGACTGTCTGTGAAGAGTGTGGTGTGTTCTCTGTGTCTGTGTGGGTTTCCTCCGGGTGACTGTCTGTGAGGAGTGTGGTGTGTTCTCCCTGTGTCTGCGTGGGTTTCCTCCGGGTGACTGTCTGTGAGGAGTATGGTGTGTTCACCCTGTGTCTGCGTGGGTTTCCTCCGGGTGACTGTCTGTGAGGAGTGTGGTGTGTTCTCCCTGTGTCTGCGTGGGTTTCCTCCGGGTGACTGTCTGTGAGATGTGTGGTGTGTTCTCCCTGTGTCTGCGTGGGTTTCCTCCGGGTGACTGCCTGTGAGGAGTATGGTGTGTTCTCCCTGTGTCTGCGTGGGTTTCCTCCGGGTGACTGTCTGTGAGGAGTGTGGTGTGTTCTCCCTGTGTCTGCGTGGGTTTCCTCCGGGTGACTGTCTGTGAGATGTGTGGTGTGTTCTCCCTGTGTCTGCGTGGGTTTCCTCCGGGTGACTGCCTGTGAGGAGTGTGGTGTGTTCTCCCTGTGTCTGCGTGGGTTTCCTCCGGGTGACTGTCTGTGAGGAGTATGGTGTGTTCTCCCTGTGTCTGCGTGGGTTTCCTCCGGGTGACTGTCTGTGAGAAGTGTGGTGTGTTCTCCCTGTGTCTGCGTGGGTTTCCTCCGGGTGACTGTCTGTGAGGAGTATGGTGTGTTCTCCCTGTGTCTGCGTGGGTTTCCTCCGGGTGACTGTCTGTGAGGAGTATGGTGCGTTCACCCTGTGTCTGCGTGGGTTTCCTCCGGGTGACTGTCTGTGAGATGTGTGGTGTGTTCTCCCTGTGTCTGTGTGGGTTTCCTCCGGGTGACTGTCTGTGAGATGTGTGGTGTGTTCTCCCTGTGTCTGTGTGGGTTTCCTCCGGGTGACTGTCTGTGAGGAGTGTGGTGTGTTCGCCCTGTGTCTGCGTGGGTTTCCTCCGGGTGACTGTCTGTGAGATGTGTGGTGTGTTCTCCCTGTGTCTGCGTGGGTTTCCTCCGGGTGACTGTCTGTGAGGAGTGTGGTGTGTTCTCCCTGTGTCTGTGTGGGTTTCCTCCGGGTGACTGCCTGTGAGGAGTGTGGTGTGTTCTCCCTGTGTCTGCGTGGGTTTCCTCCGGGTGACTGTCTGTGAGAAGTGTGGTGTGTTCTCCCTGTGTCTGCGTGGGTTTCCTTCGGGTGACTGTCTGTGAGGAGTATGGTGTGTTCTCCCTGTGTCTGCGTGGGTTTCCTTCGGGTGACTGTCTGTGAGGAGTATGGTGTTTTCTCCCTGTGTCTGCGTGGGTTTCCTCCGGGTGCTCCTACACACCTTGGTAGGTTGATTGGACTCAAAAGTGTCCCTAGGTATGAATGTGAGTGAATCTATTGCCCTGTGAAGGACTGGCGCCCCCTCCAGGGTGTGTTGCGCCCACTGATTCTAGATAGGCTGTGGACCCACCGCGACCCTGAACTGAATAAGTGGTTACAGATAATGAATGAATGAATGAATGAATGTTTAATACTACACAACAGTTACCATTAAATGACAAAAGAGCAGGAGAATGTATTACCATTATATGTGACACTTAAAATATTGCTATTTAACAAAAATAATTATTTCCCTGAGCAGAACAGCTGGGTACACAAATTCCTCCCAAAAACAATTGGATGAACTTTATTTAAAAGCATGTCGACTAAAGCAGCCTTCATGGCAGACACTGTGGAGTGGAGTCAGTGTTTATCTGAGGGTGTGACAGGCTTATATAGGGGTCCAGTGAGTTTATAAACTCTGCCCTGTTGTGCATTACCCTTTACGGCGGTCTCTGAAACACCTGCACATTGTCTGTGGAGGAGTCGGGAGTGGTTTCAGCATCGACTGATGCCTTTTTAAAGACGTATAATAAGTGGAGGGTGAAATAAAAGCAGGAGTCTGTGGTCTAAGAGAGGAGTCATCAGACGGCTTCTAATTCATGAGGCAGTTGGCGTTAGTGGGTTCATTCCAAGTCTGTGAGTGCACACATTGATGGTCAACCATCCTTGATGATTCAGAGCCACTGGCCCCTTTTTCCTTTAGCCCCTCTCTGTCCATCTCTCCCTCCTTCCCCCTCTCTCTCTCTCTCTCTCTGTGACTCACTCCTCAGAGCTGCAGGACTGTGTAGCTGGAACTACAACAGAGGCCATATCTGTCAGTGTGGCATGGCAAGTGTTCAAAAGCTTTTCTCTTTTCTCTTTCTTCCTCTCCCAACCTTCCTCCAATCCCTCGCTCTCTCCCTCCCTCCCTCCCTCCGCACTGCTGCTCTTTCATCAGCCACCAGAGCAAAGCACAGCTTCTTATTGGACAGATCTGACCTGGAATACAGCCAGACTGAAGAAAGAAGGTGTGTGTGTACATTTTCAGGCCACAAATCTCCAGGGTTTACAAGAGAAAAGAAACAACCAAAATGCTCCTGTCTTTGAAACTTCTCCCACATTCACAGATTTACGTGTTGTGCTGAGGATTATTCGGATCGTGAGAAGCAACTTCATATGAAATATATCCCAGCAGATTATCTTTAGAAAGAATGGAAATCACCAGAAAAGAGCAAAAGAGGAAATATAAAGGCGAAGACCTTTATGAAATGGATGAGGTCTATTTGACTGGAAATAAATAAACAAAAGGGGCCTCAGACTTTTTCATAGTGCTGTATATCAAACAAAATTAAATTACACAAGAAACAGAGACATGTTTTTTCCAACACCAGTTGATATGAATATGGGATATATTAGTATTGCACACAGACTCCATAAACCTCTGTGTGTGTGTGTGTGTGTGTGTGTGTGTGTGTGTGCGTGTGTGTGTGTGTGTGTGTATGTGTGTGTGCGTGTGCGTGTGTGTGTGTGTGTGTAAGTGTGCGTGTGTGTTTATGTGCGTGTGTGTGTATGTGTGTGTGTGTGTGTGTGTGTGTGTGTGTGCGTGTGTGTGTAAGTGTGCGTGTGTGTGTGTGTGTAAGTGTGCATGTGTGTGTTTGTGTGTGTGTGTATGTGTGTAAGTGTGCGTGTGTGTGTGCGCGCGTGCGTGCGTGTGCGTGTGTGTGTGCGTGTGCGCGCGTGTGTGTGTGTGTATGTGTGTGTGTGTGAGTGTGAGTGTGTGCGCATGTGTGTGTGTGTGTGCGCATGTGTGTGTGTGTGTGTGAGTGTGTATCGTTGTTCTCCAATAAATATAGATGTTTAAATGGTTAACATGAACATCTCACACAGTGTAAAGAAAAATGTATAAAAATAAATATTAGAAAATGCTGAATTATGTTTAAGGGTTCTCTGTACAGTGATAATATGTTACTAGGTGTTAACTACAGGAAATTTTTTTTTTTCTTTAAATTAAAGTTATTTAAGGGTTACGAAACAAAACAGACAAAGGATGAGCTGTTAATTTCATACAAAAAGTAACCAGACTGGTTACCATCACTTCAGCAGAATCGAAAACCACTGTCTATTCAAAAGCTGAAGTTCCTTCTCCAAAAAACATCTTACTGCTGCAGATCTCAGCTCTTTGAACTCTTTGTGGGAAAAGAAACTTGTGCATTAAAGTTATTAAACTCTTCGACCGGTTGAGAATATGGTTACTGTAGTTACTGAAAAAGCCAAAAACATGAAAAAAAAAAGAATTAAATCAAATGTTTGTAAACGCTTCTGAAGTAAACACCAAAATAGTCATAGACTTCATTTTATTACCATATTTAAAACCCCTATTTTCAGTCATTGTCAACATTTCTTAGCACATTTAATCATCGTTGTCTGTTTTTTTTCTGATTTTGTTTTAATTTAACTGTGTGTCGGCTGAATTCTTTAATTTTTTAAATGATATCACATTTTTGTGGAAGGTAACCAGGAGTTCAACTATTTGTTTAAAATGACGTCATAAACACTGCTGAAACTCTAAATGCTACAGGACGGAGATTCAACTGGAGGTGAAAGTGGAAATATTTTTCAGCTGTAATTCAATATAAAACAGGACTGACCAGAAATGCTCTGCTGTATAAGAAGGGCTTATTGTTTTCAGTTGATGTTTTCTAGCCACTGTTTTGACTTTCAGAATCACAATAACCAACACATCAACACCAATTGCTCTGGAAATAAATGTGCCTAAGTAGTAACTGTGTAAATGTACTGTTCAGGACATTAACCTTGCCGTCTACTGAATTCTGAATGAACATACCTGTGATGTTGAAGGTTGATGGAGACAGGGCCACAGGGTCTGTCAGGCTGTTGAGAGGGGCTCCATCCTGAAGCCAAATGACCTTCACAGGCTCTGGTGGGCCATGGGCAACACAATGCAGACTCAGACCTTCATTAGCCACTACAGACATGGGGCCAGGCTCCACTGAGAAATGAGGGAGACCTGAAAGAGACAAAGAGTAAAGGATGAATTAAATCAGCCATGGGTTACATTTCAGATGGTCATACTCAAATGACAGAACATACTTCTTTGATGCTACTGTTCATGCGACTATGTAAATGTTACAGCAAGGATTTTTGAACATATCTGTTGGTCAGGTTGCTATGAAATGTTGACACTGTAACCATTGAGTTTACATTTTTTATGTAGATGTTTTGCATGAAATGGAATCATCTACATCCAGATATACACCTTGAGAATTTAATGCAAAATTATATCATATAAAAACTCAATTTTCCATGGATGTACAATAACAAAGAGCCTAGAGAAGTTGGTTCTGATACATGGAAAAGTGACTGAATGCCTTCACCATTTGCAGCTTAAGCACATATGTTTAAAACATGAGTCCCACCAAGAAACAAATAAGAATTACCCTCTAACTGAATGTGACCCTCAAAGGACAGCAAGGTCTCCTCAGTCCACATGTCAACTGCACAACGGTAGGAGCCCATGTCCGACAGCTGGACCTCTTCAATCCTGCACACAGAGAAGGGGATTAGCCCAAATCGGCCGATTCATAGCTCAGAATTAGGATTACAGTTAGATTAAGCAGTCAGTCACATTAGAGAAGGGGTCAAAAGCTATTTTAAAGCCTTCCTCTCTTGTGTGAGTGAATATGAGAAAATGAATCAGGAATTAAGGCAACTGGACTTTTAATGGGGTCATCAACAAATAAAATACACCTAGAAATGGTAGCACGTCTTTATAGGTCATTGTTCATGAGGCCACATGACACGGAGCAGCTTTTCAACATCTGAAATAAAACATTTTTTAATATTAACATCAAATAATATAAATATGGAAGAATGTAAGTGCTGCTTTATCCAGTACCTCCATAGAAAGAGTTAGGACGGCTGAGACTTGTGGGAATAAGCTTTTGTAGATGTTTAAGTAGCTATTTCCCTCAAACTTTTCCCCTATTCCCCTCACACCCATCAGAAAGACACAAATGAAGTGAGCAATAAATTGAATAAATAGATCAAATAGTAGCCAAACCTGCAAAACTTGGAGAGAGCAAAAATAAGAAAGAAAGGAGTTTTCATGTCAGGAGGTGCCATTTTGAGTAGCATTACTTCTCAAAAAACCTTATTTTCTCCAATTAAAAAAATACACATCTTGGAGCCATAGTGAGATTAAAGGAGGTCTTGGGGATTTCCATAAGAATATAATATGGCATTTTGCCAATAAAGAGTAGGTCTATGTTAGTAGTTAGCTTCTTAAGAATTGATACTGGATAGTTATTGTCCTCCTGCAAGCGTGTTGAGCATTCCAATGAACACTGTGCTAGGCTTAGTTTGAAAAGAAGAAGAGACACTTCTCCTGTCTCCAAGGCAGCAGTTACTATTGTTCAGCCTCCATTGGAGGAGAACTAACTACTGGAGAGAACTGCCAGACAGACAGACAAATGGACAGACGGATAGACAGACAGACAGACAGACAGATGAACAGACAGACAGACATTAAAGTAAGTGGATATTTTACCGCAGTGTGCTGATGACAAGCCATGAATCGTCAGAGTAGGGAAGCTGGACCTGGTTGGTGTCTGCAAACTCCAGCGGCTTGTCATCTTGAAGCCACACAATGTCTGGTGGACCCTCGTCCCCTCCATCACCCTGAAGTACACATTGCACATCCACCGGCTTCCCCAGGGACGATGTCACATTCCCCGGACTCTGAACAAAATGCAACCCTGAGGAGGCATAGAGAATCCGTTAGCTGTGCAGCCATGTTAATCTGCAAACTTATATTTCTGCTTTGATGTTGTATTGTATATTTCTTCATTAATGACCACGCGACCAGCACAATAAAACCAATCCGGTAGATTTTCTTACTTACAATTACTAGTTTATACACTAAAATCTGTAAAGAAGTAAAAAGAAAATGTTTTTTAAATATATATTTTTTTTAGTTTGTTTTAAATATTGAATGCATTCTGTGTTTTACAACATTCATTCATTCATTATCTGTAACCCTTATCCAGTTCCAGGTGTGTCCAGAGCCTACCTGGAATCATTGGGTGCAAGGCAGGAACATACCCTGGAGGGGGCGCCAGTCCTTCACAGGGCAACACACACACACTCACACCTACGGACACTTTTGAGTCGCCAATCCACCTACCAACGTGTGTTTTTGGACTGTGGCAGGAAACTGAAGCACCCGGAGGAAACCCACACAGACACAGAGAGAACACACCACACTCCTCACAGACAGTCACCCGGAGGAAACCCACACAGACACAGAGAGAACACACCACACTCCTCACAGACAGTCACCCGGAGCGGGAATCGAACCCACAACCTCCAGGCCCCTGTAGCTGTGTGACTGTGACACCACAGTGCTGGCCATTGTTTCATAACTTATCATACTATTTTCTACTTGGATGAACTGGATATGTTTCAAAGCTACTAGCAAGCTAGCTAACTTAGAAATGCTTAGAAACAAGGTTTCATGAGGTAAAAATGTGTTATTTTAATTCAGTGTGACTATAAATATGTATATTAATTCTCTGTAACACAGAAACTCTGCTACAATAATAATCCTGCTATCGCAGTTGTCATCATTCAAAGAAGCATTTTGTTTGTTTCTTAATTAAACTTATCATCTGCCTGTTAGAGAACCTTATTCTTGATTGTGACAAAAGAATGTGAGTATTGGAAATGTTAATTAAAAATAAAAAAGAATTGTTAAGTGTCATTACAGCGAAGATAACTACAGACAACAATGTTATCTTGCTATTTAATCACTGAGGCCTGCCAAACACAGAAGTGAGCTTAGAGCAGGGCTAATCTCTGCTAATCACTTTACACTAACCACTGTAAACAGCTTAGCAATCAACAGCAACTCCCCTCTGCTCCATCTTTAAGTTACACTTGGAAAGATATGGCGCCTCCACACTGTGGATTTATAAGATGATGCTACACAGGCCACAGCTCTGGCCGTCTGTTCTCTGTCAAACGCTAGTAAGGGCACAAACATAGCTACCATGAATCACTTTCGAATGAAGTCCTCCCCTGTCTTCTGTTTGGCAAAAGAACTGAAATGTTTCACATTCTTCTGGTGGCATCGACCTGATAACAAGTCCTGCTCTGAAGGTCTGACAGATAGCACAATCTCATCCACTTAGCATTAGAAGCACAAACGTTTGTTCACAGACAGGTTTTGCTAATTTTCTTAGTAAAATTAAGCCAACGTTCCCATAAACAGAAGCGTTTTAATGAACAATAATTGTTTATTTGCTGAACTTTACATTTTTCAAAATACATGAAGCACTTTTTATTATAAATGTTCTTTTTTCAGAATGTTTCAGTATGCAATATTTAAACAGAATTTCAATACGGTTTTTACAGGATGCATTCACATTTTGTGTCACTTAGAAAATCAACCAACGTGTAATTTGCATACGATTCTATACTGCAATGGTGGATTTACTTGTTAGTGATGTGAACAACATGTTCCCACAAGCCCCAAGGGTCCACATCTCAATCTCAGGAATTTCTCAAGCCTGTCAACCATCTGATCTTTGACATCACAAATCTGAACTCTGACCCCAGCATAGATCATTTGTCCCTCTGGGCTGTCGCACTGGGACATCAACCGTGGCAAACCTAAACATTATTGACCACAGCCAAACTCTTTTTACAATCGACTTTTTCAATCTGGACCAAATCGTTCACACTGAAAAAGCTGGAAATTGACCAGATTCAAACCTGAATTCAACCCACTCATATGAATAAAATTCTTCATTCATGCTGCTCTTTGTTTTGCTCTGGTGTCACCCAGAGGAAGATGGGATTCCCTTTTTGAGTCTTGATTACCCTTAGTGGTTCTTCCTATTGCCCTGAGGGAGGTTTTCCTGCAATTCTCATTGTGGCTGTGCTCACGATGCTGAAGCTGCTTTGTGACACCAGTTGTAAAAACGATTCTGTAAATTAAATTGAATTGACTTAAAGTGACAATTCATCATCAACACATTCACTTCCACAAGTCTGCAAAATGCAGGACAACCCCGATGGTCAGTATTGGTTAAAGCATTTAAATTCTTTAGTATATTAACACTTTTTTAGTTTTATATATACACACTACTACAATTTTAATTGTATACGTACACCATGAACATGATACAAACTGAAACTTTAAGTCTGTCTAAAGGGAAAAATGCAGGGAAGTTATGAGAAGACAGAACAAAAATCCAGCCCACAAACAACTCCCAAGGTGATCCTTACACTGAGGCCCACTAACTCTGCTGTCATAGCTGGGCAAACTACACTCTGCCTTTCTGCGCTCAATGGCTTTTAGCTCCCCTGCTTTCTCTGGCACCTCTCCTTTTATGTCTGTCTGATCTCGGAGGAATGGGCCAGGCCGGCTCAGAACATAAACAGTCCCCTTTAGAAATGGGTTTTGTTTTGGTGGATTTCAGGGGATTAAAGTGTCTCCTGTCACAAAAGTGCATTTGGGCAACATTTTATATAAAATATAAATAAGAGATAAATTACTCCTGTTCAGTTTGTAAAATTAATTTTTACTATGATCAACATGATATACGTGATTATCAGTTCTAACACAACCCTCTACAATCTGATTACACAAAACACAGTAAACTGAGCTACATTTATACTTAAAGAAAGCCAAGTTTTTTAAACATACTAGTGCCAGCAGGCTACAACACTCAACAATTAAATTACCACACTGGAGAGGGATATCTGAATACGGCTAATGGGAAAATAATTTACCCCTGTGATTTAAACCAGTGGGTTTCTGTGTTGGATAAAAGTAAGTAAGTTAAAAGAAGTTAGGCGCTAAAACTAAATTGAACATTTTCATTTATATCACAGTATCAGATGATATTTAAAGTTAACATTTTTAAAATTAAGAAGTACACATTTAATGTTAATGTTGAAGTTACGAATTGCCAAATGTAAGTCTTCTACACTTCATTCTTCACAACATTTATTCTGATCTGACGAATACGTTGTGTATATATCTTCAAAATACAGCTAAAGGAATTGAAGAAAATTATATTTGTGTTTTTAAAAAAATTCTGTCACAGAGAATTCAGCTCAGATATGGTCTTCTGAAAATGGGCACAGTACAGATGACAGAAGGATGAATTTTATGAGAGAGAGAGAGAGAGAGAGAGAGAGAGAGAGAGAGAGAGACTTCCTGTGCATCTGTTTATAACTATTTGAGAAGTGTATCTCCAAATGCTGCACCTCCTTTGTCACCTTTCTTCAGTATTTACTGTCTTCCTCCTCTCTTGTTTTCATCTAAACTCCCTCCTATCATCCTGCCCTCAGTAAGATTGAAACATTTTTGAGGCCAAGGACAACACAGTGCAATGGAAGAAAAACGACACACCAGCTCCACCCTCCCTCCCTCACTGCCTTTATCTTTACCCCCTTTTCTTTCACACATTTAAGTTCTTTCTCTCCCCTCCTTTCATTTCTCACTTCTCCTCCCTATCCTCGCCTTTTCATGCCATTCTTCAGGATGTGACTCTACGAGAGCCCCCTGCTCCCCACACAATCCATCATCTCCAAGCACAGAGCCTGACTCATAGCCCACCACTTTCTCTCACTTCATCCCTTCATCCTACTCTGAATGGCAAAGCGCGCGCACACACACACACACACACACACAGCATCAGTGCGCTCTAGCTTGCATTCCTATCTTCTATAATGTCTATTAAGATGCATCAGACACACAGCAGCAACCAACCAACACCCACTCTGGTCCACGAAGCCATACCACAGCATCAAATGACAGCTCAGCATGCTTGGAGGAGATCACTAACTACTAGTGTCACACAGTGTCTCCTGGGGGGAGGAGGTGGGGTTGTCTTGCTCCAGCTGTGCTGCCTGTCAGGCTCCACGTCCCTGGTGAAATGAGAAAAATGAGCCCAGGAAGAACAGGAAACATTGACCCAGGAGATGGGATTCGGAGCCGCTCTGCAGCGAGCCCCCTCTGTTCCCCTCTAGAGGCTCTGCTCAGTCACGATGGAAACTAAAAGCCACACCTGTGTGTAATTCTGACTGAACCCCTGTTATAAGCATTACTCCTTTTTTAAATACAGACTACTAGCCTCTAACCATCTTGAGTCGATTAGTTGGGTGTTAAATCAGTCTCAGAGCACCAGTGTAAATCTTAAAAACACAAACACCCAACATGCCTCAGCTAATCAGCTTCATTTAAGTCAAACTGTAAAAGTCCCTGATGCCAGCGACACCAAACAGCACCAACACAAGTGTGGCATCGTCTGTTGTGTGAGTGCCCACATTCTTCCACTGAAGACTCAGTTTATTTTATTTAAACGCTATGCAACCGTTTCCCAGAGAGACATTAAGCCTAGTGCTGTAATAGGAAGCATTTTGAATTGTGATTTTCATTAGAAAGGAAGCTTAAACCCTCCTTGTTTGGTTGGTGGATCATTCCCAGTGCTGCAGTGACACTGACGTGGTGGTGTTGTGTGGGCAGTGTCCTCTGTCCACTGATGAAGGACTGGAGGATGACCAACACAAACTGTGCAGCAGTAGATGAGCTCCTCTCTCTGACGGTACTAAGATCACCTACAAAAGTAGGTGTGTCTAAAAGAATCACCAGGATTTAAAACACTCCAGCAGCACTGCTGTGTCTGATCCACTCTACACCAGCACAACACACATTAACACACCCCCACCACATTAATGTCACTGCAGCACTGAGAACGATCCACCACCCAAATCACACCTGCTCTGTGGGGGTCCTGAGCGCTGAGGAACAGGGGGGAAAGAAGCAAACAGTGTAGACAAAGATACAGTGCTACAGTCTATAATTACAGAAATAGACAGTGGCCGGTTTGGTCAGTGGAGCTGAGAGAGCAGACAGTGAGTGTAGCTATAAGGTCATTGTAATGTTTGGAATATCTGAGTATGATCTGAAATACAAGGACTTTTAGACAAAGTCTTTTATTTACAGAATGTTAGTACGTCTTTAATTAATATATATAAGAAACACTGTATATAAAAACTCAGAGAACATGTGGAGGTCCACTGGTAGTTTTGGGACAGTGAGAAAAACGACCACCACCGTGAAAATGTACCGTTACCGTTATAAATCAAAGCGAATCTCCTCACCTGTGGCTGAACGTAAACAAACATGCCTCGAGACTTACCGGAGACACCGTGAGCGGCGGGGAGCTCGAGCGCCAACAAGAGGAACACTAGTGGAACGTTGAGCTTCATCTTCATCCCTCTGGTTTGTTGTGAGAACCTGGAGAAGCTTTCGTTCTTGCTCTGTTCGCCCGAGGATTCACAGCATCGCGACGCCAGCTGAAGTTTTGGAGGAACGTTGGAACAGATTTGTGGGAACAGTTTTAATTGTTCAAAGTTCTTCTTTTCAAGTTTAGATGAAAAATAAACACCTCTGCCTCGAGCAAAAAAATGCCTTTAAAAATCCATCATAAAGTTCAAAAAACAAAATAAATTCAAGAGATGGAAACAAACAACAGCTCTATTAACTTCTCCCCCACTTTTTTTCGCCTGTTTTAATGTGAAAGGGACCACAGTAAAGGGTTCCACTGACGATTCCGTTCCGGTTCCGACTTCTTAAAATCCAAAAGTTATTTCTGGAGCTCGGAACAGACTATTTTTGTTTTGCAGACGTAAAAGCCCCTCTCCTTTCTCACTCTCGCCTTCAAACAAGACTCAAATTCCTCAACACAACTTTTTTCCATTCTCTTAGTCCCCTCCTCCCTCTCCCTCTGCATCTCCTCCCTCCCTTTATCCTCCCTCCTCCCTCTGAGTCGCCTTCTTTTCTCACAGAGGATGTGAAAGGCAGGGGGGCCACACAAGACAATTCTCTCTCAGCCGCTTCACAGGGGGTTCCCAATTTATCACCCACCCACCCCCAAGTCTGCGTTAAATCACTTTATTTACTGAAAACCTGAACTACTCCTGACACCTTTCTCCTAACATCCATCAAATGTTCATGAATGAGGGGGTAAGCAAAGTTCTAACTAAGAATTTCACTGATTTTGCAGAAATGAAGCAGTGTAAAACATGTAAACAATAGGTTGATTCAAATCAAATCAATTACTTTCACATTTTATAGCAATAAAATAAGGTGAGTGAAAAATGCAGGTGCATATTCCCACAGTAAAAAATACAGAATAAAATATAAATACAGTACGTACACAGCTTAAAATACATTTTACACACATTAACGTATACTATACATACACTATACACACAGTGGCACTGTTAAAATATAGAAGTAGAGGTCTATGGCCATTAGACGATGTAGATTGGTATTAGTGTTTTTTGTGGTCTGTTAGATTACAGTGGTTTGCTGTAAACTGGTGGATTGTAATGGGGCGGCATGGTGGCGCAGCAGGTAGTGTCGCAGTCACAGAGAGTGTGGTGTGTTCTCCCTGTGTCTGCGTGGGTTTCCTCCGGGTGACTGTCTGTGAGGAGTGTGGTGTGTTTTCCCTGTGTCTGTGTGGGTTTCCTCCAGGTGACTGTCTGTGAGGAGTTGGTGTGTTCTCCCTGTGTCTGTGTGGGTTTCCTCCGGGTGACTGTGAGGAGTGTGGTGTGTTCTCCCTTTGTCTGCGTGGGTTTCCTCCAGGTGACTGTCTGTGAGGAGTTGGTGTGTTTTCCCTGTGTCTGTGTGGGTTTCCTCCGGGTGACTGCCTGTGAGGAGTTGGTGTGTTTTCCCTGTGTCTGTGTGGGTTTCCTCCGGGTGACTGCCTGTGAGGAGTTGGTGTGTTTTCCCTGTGTCTGTGTGGGTTTCCTCCGGTTGACTGTCTGTGAGGAGTGTGGTGTGTTCTCCCTGTGTCTGCATGGGTTTCCTCCAGGTGACTGTCTGTGAGGAGTGTGGTGTGTTTTCCCTGTGTCTGTGTGGGTTTCCTCCGGGTGACTGTCTGTGAGGAGTGTGGTGTGTTCTCTCTGTGTCTGTCTGGGTTTCCTCCTGGTGACTCCCTGTGAGGAGTTGGTGTGTTTTCCCTGTGTCTGTGTGGGTTTCCTCCTGGTGACTGCCTGTGAGGCGTTGGTGTGTTTTTTCTGTGTCTGCGTGGGTTTCCTCCGGGTGCTCCGGTATCCTCCCACAGTACAAAAACACACATTGGTAGGTGGATTGGCGACTCAATAAAAGTGTCCGTAGTTGT